>NC_053495.1:194498460-194558460 GCF_905171775.1 Rana temporaria
ATATATATATATATATATATTATATATATCAATTTCCTCAGTTTAGGCCGATACGTATTCTTCTACCTATTTTTGGTAAAAAAAATCGCAATAAGCGTTTATCGGTTGGTTTGCGCAAAATTTATAGCGTTTACAAAATAGGGGATAGTTTTATTGCATTTTTATTAATTTTTATTTTTTTACTACTAATGAAGGCGTTCAGCGATTTTTTTCGTGACTGCAACATTATGGCGGACAATTTTGACACATTTTTGGGACCATTGTCATTTTCACAGCAACAAATGCATTTAAATTGCATTGTTTATTGTGAAAATGACAGTTGCAGTTTGGGAGTTAACCACAGGGGGCGCTGAAGGAGTTCAGCTTCACCTAGTGTGTGTTTACAACTGTAGGGGGGTGTGGCTGTAGGTCTGACGTCATCGATTGTGTCTCCCTATAAAAGGGATCACTCGATCGATGCAGCTGCCACAGTGAAGCACGGGGAAGTCGTGTTTACATACGGCTCTCCCCGTTCTTCAGCTCCGGGGAGCGATCGCGAGGGGGCGGCTAGAAACGAATAGCCACGCTGTCGTCCCGGATCGCTCCCAGACGATTTCCGACCGCTGCATGTACCGGGGGGAGGGTCCCGATCGGACCCCCGACCCGCGGAAAGGCACGGACGTACATGTACGCCCTTCTGCCTGTACGTGCCATTCTGTGGACGTATATGTACATGCGGCGGTCGTTAAGTGGTTAACTGTACAAGCTGAAGTTAGAAGCTGATTGGTTACCATCCCCAGCTGCACCAGATTTTGCACTTCCCAGTTTTATTAAATCGACTCCATAGCTTTTTTTTAAGTAAACCTGCCGTTGTTACCTTCTCAAAATGTAACAATGTTAACTCAGATTTAGGAAAGAAAATTGCTTGATTCCTCCATCAACACCGACCGTGTTTGATGCGGGAAATCCCTTGCGCTGCGCTATTGTATTCTAGCAGCAGGAGGTTTCCTCGCCATCGGAATGCAATGAACTGCTAAACATGACATTTTGCTCTGTCTCTGTCCGGCTTTGGTTTACTTACGGTATACAGATCCCCACGTTGTTCTGTGCTGGCCGAACACATATACAGCGCCTTGAAAAAGTATTCATACCCCTTGACATTTTCCACATTTTGTCATGTTACCATAAATCTAAGTACATTTTATTGGGATTTTATGTGATGGACCAACACAAAGTGGCACATAATTGTGAAACGGAAGGAAAATTTATACTAATAAATATGTGAAAAGTGTGGGGGGTACATTTGTATTCAGTTCCCTTTACTCTGATATCCCCACACTAGATTTTAGTTAGGGGTATGCAATTTGCGGACCTCCAGCTGTTGCAGAACTACAAGTCCCATGAGGCATAGCAAGACTCTGCCAACGATCAAGCGTTGAACCAATTGCTTTCAGAAGTCACCTAATTAGTAAATAGAGTCCACCTGTGTGTAATTTATTCTCTGTATAAATATAGCTGTTCTGTGAAGCCCTCGGAGGTTTGTAATGGCCGGTACACACGATCCGATTATCGGACGAATGATCGTCCGTTTTTTTTTTTTTTTTGCATGCTAATCTCGCGTCGAATCTGATGAGTTTACTAAAGTCACAAATTCTCGTATGGCAGAATAAAAAATCGGAAGTGATGTCATGTGTTGTAATGAATTTGTATTGCATTTTCGAACGACGGCTGTGCTGATTAAACGTAAATCGTACGAAAAAAAATTCCGTGCATGTCCGATAGAATAAAATCGGATGAACTGTCCTGATCGGCTCTTGGAAGCTCTGTACCAACGATCCGATTATCGTACGATCGTTTCGAAAGCGGCATTTTTCGTACAATTTTCGGATCGTGTGTACGGGGCTTTAGTAAACGCACAGCATCATGAAGGCCAAGGAACACACCAGACAGGTCAGGGATAAAGTTGTGGAGAAGTATAAAGCAGGGTTAGGTTATAAAAAATCAATCAATCCGAAAATGGAAACAACTGTATGTCACAACTGCAAACCTACCAAGACATGGCCATCCACCTAAACTGACCGGCCGGGCAAGGAGAGCAATCATCAGAGAAGCAGCCAAGAGGCCCATGGTAACTCTGGAGGAGCTGCAGAGATCCACAGCTCAGGTGGGAGAATCTGTCCACAGGACAACTATTAGTCGTGCTCTCCACAAATCTGCCCTTTATGGAAGAGTGGCAAAAAGAAAGGCATTGTTGAAGGAAAGTCATAAGAAGTCCTGTTTGAAGAGGAGAAGCCATGTGGGGGACACAGCAAATATGTGGAAGAAGGTGCTCTGGTCAGATGAGACCAAAATTGAGCTTTCTGCCTAAATCAAAACGCTATGTGTGGCGGAAAACTAACACTGCACATCACCCTGAACACACCATCCCCACTGTGAAACATGGTGGTGGCAGCATCATGTTGTGGGGATACTTCTCTTCAGAAGGGACAGGGAAGCTGGTCAGAGTTGATGGGAAGATGGATGGAGCCAAATACAGGGCAATCTTAGAAGAAAACCTGTTAGAGTCTGCAAAAGACTTGAGACTGGGGCGGAGGTTCACCTTCCAGCAGGACAACGACCCTAAACATACAGCCAGAGCTACAATGGAATGGTTTAGATCAGGAGGAGTCTCCAAACTTTCTAAGCAAAGGGCCAGTTTACTGTCCTTCAGAGTTTGAGGCCCGGACAGTGGTCAGTGGGAGTCGAAAAGGTCCTGACATCAGTTTGTTTCAATGGGACTAATTGTGCCCCGTCATTGGGTCCCATCCTTGGTGTCACTGTGAGGCATTGTGCCCCATCCTTGGTGTCACTTAGGGCATTGTGCCCCATCCTTGGTGTCACTTAGGGCATTGTGCCCCATCCTTGGTGTCACTTAGGGCATTGTGCCCCATCCTTGGTGTCACTGTGAGGCATTGTGCCCCGTCCTTGGTGTCGCTGTGAGGCATTGTGCCCCGTCCTTGGTGTCGCTGTGAGGCATTGTGCCCCGTCCTTGGTGTCGCTGTGAGGCATTGTGCCCCGTCCTTGGTGTCGCTGTGAGGCATTGTGCCCCGTCCTTGGTGTCGCTGTGAGGCATTGTGTCCCGTCCTTGGTGTCGCTGTGAGGCATTGTGCCCCGTCCTTGGTGTCGCTGTGAGGCATTGTGCCCCGTCCTTGGTGTCGCTGTGAGGCATTGTGCCCCGTCCTTGGTGTCGCTGTGAGGCATTGTGCCCCGTCCTTGGTGTCGCTGTGAGGCATTGTGCCCCGTCCTTGGTGTCGCTGTGAGGCATTGTGCCCCGTCCTTGGTGTCGCTGTGAGGCATTGTGCCCCGTCCTTGGTGTCGCTGTGAGGCATTGTGCCCCGTCCTTGGTGTCGCTGTGAGGCATTGTGCCCCGTCCTTGGTGTCGCTGTGAGGCATTGTGCCCCGTCCTTGGTGTCGCTGTGAGGCATTGTGTCCCGTCCTTGGTGTCGCTGTGAGGCATTGTGTCCCGTCCTTGGTGTCGCTGTGAGGCATTGTGTCCCGTCCTTGGTGTCGCTGTGAGGCATTGTGCCCCGTCCTTGGTGTCACTGTGAGGCATTTGTGAGGAATTTGGAGATTCGGGGGAGGCTGAGAGTCCTAGGAAGGGGCTTTACTGAGCTGAGAATACAGACTTGAAGATCATTTTCTTCTCTTCCGTCTAACCAGAGCATTGATCTTTTTTGTTTCATTGAAACTGTCATTTTTTTTTTTTCTCATCTTTGATTTTATTTACTTCCTAATTGTCATCCTGTATTGCTAAGACATAACGTGCTCCAGCATGAGCTTCCTTTTCTTCTCTTTAAATTCCAGCATTCATTTCTAAGCCGGGAGTGTCAATTGCAGCACTTTACACAGGAAGCCCATACTCAGTGCCGGGCGGCTTTTATTGTGTTGAATCAGGAAATTGTTGTGTCTGGCCCTAAGGCTGTCACATGGGGAACCTGCAAATAATGACCTTCAACTTCATATGGAATGGGAGGTGAACGCCGACCCATCATCATATTTCTCGTGTTGAGGGCGTATATGATATAGAATGTATAAGTGTAACCCCCCCCCCTTCTGCGTCATCTCTTGTCTCCGGCCCCTACCCAACTTTAACCCCTTCCCTGCCGAGTCATTGTAAAATTACGTAGACGGGAGCCCTCCCTCTGGATGGACGTCATATGACAGGGTTGACAAATTTGTTTGGAATCTAGGAGCCAGCTAAAAAAGTTAGGAGCCAGAAAACGCGCCCCGTCCCGACGAGCTCGCGAGCAGAAGCGAACACATACGTGAGTAGCGGCCGCATATGTAAATGGTATTCAAACCACACATGTGAGGTATCGCCATGATCGTTAGAGCGAGAGCAATAATTCTAGCCCTAGACCTCCTCTGCAACTCAAAACATGCAACCTGTAGAATGTTTTAAACGTCACCTATGGAGATTTTAAAGGGTAAAAGTTTGTCGGCATTCCACGAGCGGACGCAATTTTGAAGCGTGACATGTTGGGTATGAATTTACTCGGCGTAACGATATCTTTCATAATATAAAAAAAAATGGGGATAACTTTACTGGGGATAACTTTAATTTAAAAAAGTGTGTTTTTTTTTTTTCCCAAAAAAAGTGCGCTTGTAAGACCGCTGCGCAAATACGGTGTGACAAAGTATTGCAACGATCGCCATTTTATTCTCTGGGGTGAGAAAAATAGTGAAAAATTACATTAGAATTGCTGTTTAACTTGTAATGCTTAACTTGTAATACCAAGGGCCACCACCAGATGGCGCCAGCTCACACAAGGAAGAGCTGGGGACTTCACAACCTTCCAAGCCAAGTCGCCAGGACGCTATTTCTAGTCGCCCTGGCAACCGGGATTTGTCGAGCCCTGCATTAAAGGATCTGCAGGAATATCTGGCAAGTACTGGCTGTGTGGTACATGTGACAACAATCCCCCCGTATTCTTCATATGACTGGGCTATGGGGTAGAGTGGCAAGACAGAAGCATTTTCTGACCAAGAAAAACATCCAATCCCAGCTAAATTTTGCAAAAACACATCTGAAGTCTCCCAAAAGCATGTAGGAAACTGTGTTCTGGTCTGATGAAACCAAGGTTGAACTTTTTGGCCATAATTCCAAAGGATGTGTAGCGCAAAAACAACATTGTACATTACCAAAAGAACATCATACCCACCGTGAAGCATGGTGGTGGCAGCATCATGCTTTGGGGCTGTTTTTCTTTAGCTGGAACATGGGCCTTAGTCAAGGTATAGGGAATTATGAACACTTCCAAATACCAGTCAATGTTGCCACAAAACCTTCAGGCTTCTCTTAGAAAGCTGAACATGAAGAGGAACTTGATCTTTCAGCATGACCACGACCCAAAACATACATCTAAATCAACAAAGGAATGGCTTCACCAGAAGAAGACAAGTTTTGGATTGGCCCAGCCAGGCCCTAGACCAGACCTGGGCAAACTACGGCCCGCGGGCCATATACGGCCCGGCGGACCTTTTAATCCGGCCCCCGGGCAGTGTTGACAACCGTCCGTAGAATTACGGACAGTACGTAAATAAAAGGCACTTTTTCCCTGTTCATAAAAGTCCGTAATAAGGGAAATGTGCCCGTAAAAAGATCCGAATGTGAGCCGCAGCGCAGGCAGCGTCTAGTCCTCCTACATTATGCATAGCCTCGCCCTCTCTGACCGCCCAGCCCACCACCACCCGCCGCACAGCCAATTATCAAAGCGCATTTTCGCGCTAACAACACTGCTGCCAGCCTATTCAAAAGAGCAGCGCGGGGAAACTGAGGAACATCGTAGAATGTGTGGACTCTGTGGAGAGCGGCACCGGCGGGATAGCACACAGCAGCAGATGTAGTGGACACACTGCAGACGCACCCCCACTGTGACGGAGTGGACTGAGTGAAGGCAGACGGAGACCGACCAGTGTGCCTGCCTGCCTGCTCTGCCCGCCCGATTGACTGACTGTAGCAGTCGGCCAGCCGCCATGCTGGTGCCCGGACCTGGAGTGGACCCTGGTCTCCACTCTCTTCGTTGGAGTAGGACTCCTCGCGACGCCTGCTGCCTGCCCTCAGTGCCACTGCCCTTGCCTTGTCTGGTGAGTCCTCCTCAGTCCAGCAGCAGAGTGTGAAGTGCTATCCTACCTAGACATCATCAGTATGCTGTGTCCTCCTCCTGTGCCCCTTTCACCTCTCCACAGGTCAGATCTGTGGAGAGGTGAAAGGGGCACAGGAGGAAGACACAGCATACTGATGATGTGAAGAAGTGATATGATAATTTATTTGCAGCCTCTGTGCCATGTCCCCAGCCTCTGTCCCCCTCCTGTGTCATGTCCCCAGCCTCTGTCCCCCTCCTGTGTCATGTCCCCAGCGTCTGTCCCCCTCCTGTGCCATGTCCCCAGCGTCTGTCCCCCTCCTGTGCCATGTCTATAACAAGTACTCGTACCAGTTGTCCAACAATGATATTTACTGCTTTTTATAAAGAAATACAATTGATTTTATGCAATATTGAGTTTAGCCTTTTGGCCCGGCCCTCCAAAATATTTTTAGTTTCTCATGTGGCCCCATCGAAAAAATAATTGCCCACCCCTGCCCTAGACATTAATGGCTGTGTGTTGAGTTATTTTGAGGGGACAGAAAATGTACACTGTTATACAAGCTGCACACTCACTACACAACATTGTAGCAAAGTGTCATTTCTTCAGTGTTGTCACAAAAGATATAGAAACATATTTACAAAAGGGAGAGGGGTGTACTCACTTTTGTGAGATACTGGGGTTTATTTACCAAAGGCAAATCCACTTTGCACTAAAAGTGCGCTTGGAAGCTCAGTTACTGTAGATCCGTGGGGGACATGCAAGGGGAAAAAAACAAAACATTTGTGCTTGTATATGATTGGATGATAAAATCAGCAGTGCTTCCCCTCAGTTCACATTTTTGGGACCATTGGCATTTTTATAGCGATCAGTGCTATAAAAATGCATTGATTAGTATAAAAATGCCACTGGCAGTGAAGGGGTTAACACTAGGGGGCGGGGAAGGGGTTGAGTATGTTCCCTGGGTGTGTTCTAACTGTAGGGGGGTGGCCTCACTAGGGACAATGACTGATTGCTGTTCATACATTGTATGAACAGAATATCAGCATTTCTCCCCGACAGGACCGGGAGCTGTGTGTTAACACACACACAGCTCCCGGTCCCCGCTCTGTAACGAGCGATCGCGTGTGCCCGGCGGCGATCGTGCCCGCCGGGCACGGGAGTCGGGGGCGCGCGCCCCTAGTGGCCTGCACGAGAGCCCATGTTATAGAACGTGCTCTCGCGCAGGGGAGCCGACTTGCCGACGTAAAACGACGGTGGGCGGTCGGCAAGCGGTTAACTGACAATTGCGAGGTCGTGCAACGTGGCTCCCAAACAAAATTGACGTCCTTTTTTTATTTTATTTTTTTACCACAAATAGAGCTTTCTTTTGGTGGTATTTGATCACCTCTGCGGTTTTATTTTTTTGCGCTATAAACAAAAATAGAGCGACAATTTTGAAAAAAATTCAATAAATATCCCCCAAAAAATATATAAAAAACTTTTTTTTTCCTCAGTTTAGGCCGATGCGTATTCTTCTTCTACATATTTTTGGTAAAAAAAAATCGCAATAAGCGTATATTGATTGGTTTGCGCAAAAGTTATAGCGTCTACAAAATGGGGGATAGAATTATGGTTTTTTTTATTTTATTTTTTTAACTAGTAATGTCGGGGGAGCTGCGGTGGCTCAACGCGATTGGCACTGCGCTGACAAGCCATTCACCTCTGCAGCTAGGGGTTCGGATCCCGTTCTCGGCTACATGTGAATTGAGTTTGGTGGTCTCAGCCCGGCTCCCGGTGGGTGTGCTATGCGGGGTAAGCCTGCGCTTAGTACGCCCCCCCCCCCCCACAAAAACCACCACACTTACACACGCACTCGAAATTGGGTTAACATGCACGCACTTTGACCACACGGTCTCTAAAAAAAGAGAGGCAAAGGACTAACGGGGCTGGTTGAGCGGGCTAAATCCTCTCACTCCCTTATAGGGAGTCCCTCTGCCCTGTTGGGCTTCAAAGCGGAGCAGGTAGGGCGGGCTGTGTGGGAAGACCCCCTCACACACCCGCCATTGCCACCCGGGGCATGGAGAAAGATGGCAGATTGCCTCTGGGGGAGGCCTGCCTACTCCCAACTCCTGCAGTCCGGCTCCTCTCTCTCGAGTACACGTACAAAATACACTTAAAAAAAAAAAAAACTAGTAATGTCGGCGATCTGCATTTTTTATTTTATTTTTTCGTGACTGCGACTTTTCGTAGGGCGGACACTAGACACATTTTTTACAAATTTTTACAGCAATCAGTGCTATAAAAATGCACTGATTTCTGTGAAAATGACACTGACAGTGAATGGGTTAACCACTAGGTGGCGCTGAAGTGGTTAAGTGCGCCCTAGGGAGTGCTTCCAACTGTATGTGTGACACGACAGTGATCACCGCTTCCGAATACAGGGAGCTGTGATCAGTGTCCTGTAACTAGGAAGACTGGGGAAATGCTTGTTTACATCAGCATTTCCCCGTTCTTCCTCACCGTGAGAAGATCGTAGGTATCTCCGCAGACATCGAGTCCGCGGGACCCGCAGTGTCGCTTCTTAAAGGGGACGTATATGTGTGTGTATATATATATATATATATATATATATATATATATATATATATATATATACACGTCGTTTTGCCTGCCCGTGCCAAGCTGCAGACGTATATCTGCGTGCGCCGGTCGGCAAGTGGTTAATGTGGTCACTGACTCATGACAAGTATACAATAAGAAACCTAGAAATGCATATAAACGTGATGGCAGAAAAAAGACCGCGCAGTCCATGTATGCCTGGGGTGTGTTTTTATTTTTTTTTATTTTTATACCTCCCCCTTTTTTTTTTTTTATTTTTTTTTTTTGAGTATATATCTGTTTGTCCCAAGTATGTTTTGAAGCTATTTACTGTTGACTGTCTCACTACCTCTGCTGGAAGTTTATTCTAAGCGGAGGTAGTGAGCCTGTAAACATCCGACAACCTACAGTACTTTTCCGGGGGTCAGTATTGGATCAACAAGACACCTGAAATATTTAGAAGGAAAATCTGGCAGTGGAGTCTCCATTACTTTCCCTGTGGCAAATTTCCTGCCTTTCATTTATTATGTTGACTTCTCTGCTCCGGCTTTTATTACTGTGTCACTTTTAATTACAGTTTGATGTTGTATTGATTTTGCTGTATTTTTGAATTTGGTTTTAAAGGACTCGGTTTGCATAGCTTTTTACGTATTGTCAGAGGCCGCGAGTCGCTCACCCAGGTTTATAATGCCTTTGCCCTGTATAAATCTGATCTGCAAGTCTTGCATCGTTTTATAGCAGCATAGACCCCTGGCATCTTTGTAGTTTTATATATTTCCATAGGGGGCGCTATATTTGCTCATTACAGATTATATTGGAAATGTTAGACGGACAACTCTGATCTAATATTTACACTAAAATGCAATGGGAAAAAAAATGTCGAAAGTGATGTTTTGACGCCGCTTCCGCCCTGCGATGGTATGGAGATGGGTGGGGGCCATCTCGCCCTCACTTGTCTCCATACCAAGCAGGAGAAAGGACCCAATCGCCTCCGCCGATGGCTCCGGTTAGCGGAGGAGGTCACAGGGGCGCCTCTCCCACCACCGAGTGATCTTGCTGCGAATCTGCCACAGAGACCACTATTTTTACAAACCGGACCGCCCTCTGAAGAAGATACCGGGTTTATGGCAGCTAGTGGGTAGTGTGAAGCTAAGCATCTGAATTTGATCATTCAGCTGCTGGGCCTCAGACTTCTTGTGGCGCACACACAGAAGGAGAGGGGCGGGAGGAGAAGGAGCAGATTGGCTCTCTCCTCTCCCATACATACAAGGGAGGAGGGAGGGGAAACTGTCAGTGCAGGCTCTGGGCTGTATGAGAGAGACGCTCTCAGCTCAGAGTCCTGCTGAGGTGGCACTGACATCCCCCCAGAACTGGAAGCCTGGGGCTTGGATGGAGGGGGGGGGGGGGGTTTTGTGTTTTTAAGGCACCAGGGCCCTGAAGGTTTTAGTTAAAACTCTGTCTCAGTCTGATAAAGATTTTATTGCACCCAGACTGGCCTGACGTTCAGGACCTTGTAGTTCTCCAAACCTGAAGGCCACAGCATGTGAATCCTGATTGTAATACAGATCAATCCTATCCTTTTTATTCATTCAGATTCATTCCTTCACATAAAGCCGGGGGGATTTATCTCCATTTCCTTTTCTGTCTGGTTGGCCCCCGTGGCAGCGCAGAAGAATTTGGCCGTCCTGTCTCCAGCTCACAGTGTAAATGACTAAACCTCTTCCTTTGTGTTGTAGAAGGTCATTCGTATTGTCTGGGGCAGACACAAAGACCAGCTAATGCCTTTGGTATGCTTGAATACCTGAAGAGAAGAGTCCTCCAGGCAGAGCTGAAACGGAATCTTTCAAACGGTCCGGAATGTTTGGGGACGTTGGAGTTGCTCGGTCGTAGCCTCAGGCCATACAAACTACCAGTTTGTTCACCTTTCCCCTCCGTAGGTTTTTGGAACCTATAAATATTCGGCTTGCCAAATGTAAGATCCTGCTCTTGGCACTGAAAAAAAAAAAGTGAACAGAAAAAGCGATTTGGTTTAAGTGGATTTGGGCAGGTGGACAAGACAAGGGGTAGACTTGTAGCAAAAAGTTGGGCTCCAGATTTATTTATTTTTTGGATGCAGTAGGAAACGTTGGATCCTCTATTTGGTGTGTGTTCAGGTGCAGCAGCAGAAAACATTCAGAGTCCAGAAAACCAAACTGTATTGAAATTGTGAATCGGCAGCACCCGCAGTGGAGAAAATGGACTGCACTTGCCTACAGTCGTCTTTCACTATTTTTCAAGCTTGAGGCGGCTTTTACACAGAAATGGACAGCTGTTTGAGCGCTTTTACCTGTATCCATTCTTGACTGTGCTAGTGGTGTGCGCAGGGCCGCCATCAGGGGGGTACAGGCATTACACCTGTAAGGGGCCGATGGTCCCCAGGGGCCCGGCTGGCCCCCCTCCTGTTTTTTATTTAATTTTTTTGCATAACACCTGTAAGGGGCCCGATGTTCCCTAAGGCCCCTTACAGGCCCCCCTCCCATTTTTTTATTTAATACAATTTTTTGCATTACACCTGTAAGGGGCCCGATGGTCCCTTGGTCCCCTTACAGGCCCGGCTGCCCCACTCCCATTTTTTTTGTATTACACCTGTAAGGGCCCCCCCGCTTATCTCGCGTCAGGAGAGAAGAGATTACACTTGTTTTTTTGTTTTTTTTTTCGTCAGCACCCACCCCGGTTCTCTGCTCCAGGGAAGGCCCTGCCTAAAGCTGTGTGTTTTTTTTTTTTTAACAAACTTTATTTGAAGTGTACACTTGATTCATTGCAATGTACAGCAGCGCGATGCACTGCGTTAGTGCTATGCGATTCTGCGTTGATTACATTTTGCGATAAAATGCAGCACGTCTGCTTTTTAAATGAATGTTAAAACAAAACATTTTGAACAACATTCTACTACTGTTCTGAAATTTGTGTGTTGTGTATTTTTTTTCTTCTTCTGTTTTTATGGACCAATATAAATCCCCCAGGATTTTGTGCCCATTAACGATTTTTTTCGTATAGTGTATGGCCAGCATAAATCTGTAAAGCAGTGCAAGGAGAAAAGCACAGCGTGTAACTTTGAGTATTGCAATCGGTGGCTGCATCTTGAATTTTTACTTTTTTTTTTTTCCTATTATAATTACATATCAGGGTTGGTAATTTCAGCGTTGCTTTCCGGCCGCAGTAACCTTCCACACTGACTTCCTGAATTCCGCCATTTAGAATTCCAAAACGGTCCCCACCTTCTTTTGTCAGTGCAGGTTCCATCGTGTTTTTTATTTTCTTTAAAATGTGATTGAGGCCAGTAGACAGCAGGATTGCATTTCTGCCGCCACTAGAATACGTAACAATGTATGGATGGATAGAGATATATAGATAGATGGATATAGATAGATGGATAGAGATATATAGATAGATGGATAGAGATATATAGATAGATGGATAGAGATATATAGATAGATGGATAGAGATATATAGATAGATGGATAGAGATATATAGATAGATAGATTTGAAGTCATCTGATAATTCTTTTTTTTTTTTTCTTGTTCGTTTTTTTTTTCTTCTCCTTCTTACTAGAGTGAGAGATGACCTGGGATTTCCTGTTTCCAAATCTCTGGGCAAGTTTAAACTTGTGCACTTATGTAGCAGTCCAACCCTCCTGTGTCTGAATGCATTACTAATATCTAACCGCAGGAGAGCGAGGAGCATGGGTGGCTTCCTGACTGCTCAACAGATCATGGAATTTTATATTTAGATACATATGTTAACCACTTAAGCCCAGAGCCTCTTTCTGTGATTTGGTGTTTACAAGTTTTTTTTAATTTTTTTTTCTTTTTTTTTTCTTTGCTAGACAATTACCTAGAACCCCCAAAAATGATATATATTTTTATTTTTTTCGAACACCCTAGAGCAGTGGTTCTCAACCTACTAGTGCCATGACCCCTTGATAAAATTTCCCAAGTTGTGGGGACCCCTAACAGTAAAATTATTTTTGTAGTGTGGGCTGTCATCACCCAAGGCAAGACGGGTAATTTGCACCCCTAGCCCACAGACGTTTAGCGCTTCCTGAGTCTTTTTAATGGCAACTATAATCGCAGTCACTCACTGTCTCCGGCTTCACTGTGTTTCCGACTCCGTGGCGTCTCGTATCAGTGACACCGATGCCGAAATCAGCAGATAGGGTCTCCTCCAGCCCTTCCCACTTCACATTCCTCACCAGTCAGCTGACTTCTAGTCTTTGCCCCCCAGCCTTGCCGTGAACTGAATGGGCGACTGCGAAGAGGCTCAGTGGGCGGCTGCGGGTTCCAGGAACAACCCATCCGGGTGGGCACAGGCTCCAGGGATAGCAAAAAGACTGGGAGAGTTATGCGGGCTTCAGGAACAGACCAGGATTCGGTGACCCCTGGCAAATCCTCATTCGACCCCCAAGGGGGTCCTGACCTCCAGGTTGAGAACCACTGCCCTAGAGAATAAAATAGCGGTCGTTGCAATACTTTTTGTCACACCGTATTTACACAGCAGTCTAAGACCCCTTTCACATTGAGGCGTTTTTCATGCGGTACAGCGCTAACAATAGCGCTGCTATACCGCATGAAAAAATCATGCCCTGAAGGCTTTCACACTGAAGCAGTGCGGTAGCAGGACCGCTCCAAAAGTCCTGCTAGCCGCATATTTGGAGCGGTATAGGAGCGGGGTGTTTACCGCTCCTATACCGCGCCTTCCCATTGAAATCAATTGGAAACCGCGGTAATACCGCCCGCAATTTATTAACCCTTCTTCGGCCGCTAGCGGAGGTTAAAATCTCACCGCTATCGCCCGCGGTAAATACGACGGTATAGTGGCGCTAAATATAGCGCGGCTAAATAAATACGGCTTTACGTTCACACTTTGCAGTCAGATGGAAGGTGTCAAAAGCTGCTGTGGTTTTTTTTTTTTTTTTTTCAGTGACCTCTTTACAAGTAGAGTAGTCAGGCTGTACGCAGAATGTTCTTTAAAATGCACATGGTATTCTAAAAAAAGGCTTACAAGCTTGCTTTTGCAAACCTTGTTTTTTTCTGTATCAAATATAGAGATTTTTTTTTTTGTATCCGAGATAGATTAACCTCTTGCCTACTAGGCACTTTTACCCCCTTCCTGCCTAGGCCAATTTTCCGCTTTCAGCGCTGTCACACTTGTGCTGTCATGCAACACTGTACCCATATATCATTTTCATCTTTTTTTTTTTTTTTAAACAAATAGAGCTTTCTTTTGGTGGTATTTAATCACCGCTGGGTTTTAATTTTTTTTTGCTATAATAAAAAATTATCCCTCAGGGTTTTTTAGCAGCAGAATATATTTGAAAAAAAGTAGCAATTAATTTGTTAAAGCGGAGGTTCACCCTAATAGCAAAAATGTGCGCGGTATACGCCGATAAATACGGTAGTTTTTTTTTTTTTTGCTTTACGTACCTTGTTATCCATTTTTTCAATCTACTTCTCCCCGCGGGATTAGGCGTTTCTATGCCCAGGGGGATTGTCATCTGGGAGGTCGCCCAGATGATTGACGTCTGTTCGCCCTGGCAGATAAGGCCCCCCCCCCCGTATTGCGTAGGCACGCAAGAGTTACGGGGCTTCCGAAAAGAAGCAGAGGAGATGAGGTGGCGCTGGCAGGGGGGGACTGACCATTCGGGCACTGCCCGAGGGCCCCATGCCACTAGGGGGCCAGCCTCAGTAAAACCAGGGACAGTATGTAAAAATCTGTGTTTTAAAAAAAAATCCCAAGAGTATGTGTATTCTGTGTGTATGTATATTGTGTGTCTGTGTACTGTGTGGCCCCATAATCTCCTAGTGCCCGGGGGGCCCCATAATCTCCTAGTGCCCGGGGGGCCCCATGAGTTGTCAGTCCACCCCTGGTCGCTGGTGAGGCGGCGCTGATGGTCGCTGGTGAGGCGGCGCTGATGGTCGCTGGTGAGGCGGCGCTGATGGTCGCTGGTGGCCTAGCAAAATGGTACCACAAAGTAAATTCATGTTTTTTTTTTTTTTTTAATACAATTAAAGTTGTGTATAGCACTCAATTAAATTCATATCAATTCAACATCCGCATGTTGGCTCAATGTGTTTCAAATGCTTCAACAGGAGCGCATGTGAGGAGTATCCGTATAGGAAAAACCCACTAATGTAAAATCAAAAGTTTCCATACAGTTTGGAATGGAAATTCTCAAATCTAGAAGGGAACAGCTGAGGGACATGAAGATAATGGTTCAAATCGGGTATTTTCCAATATAGTCCTCCACTTTTCTTCATCAAAAGAGCTTCAAAGGCAAAGAACAAATTATTCCTGCAAGATTCCATATCGGTTTAATCCTACCATTCATAGAGGGGATGCAACAGCACCCCCAGGTCCTTAACCAGTGTGCAATACCGCATTTGGCCTGAGGTGGGGGGGGGTGCTGGAGCAGTTCATAAATATTTAGAAAAACTCAAATACTCCGTTCCCAAGATTTTCTGAGTTCAGCCGAGCTGTCCCCGTGCCTTTCCGAGGCTCTCCGGCATCCCCCACCTCTGGCCACATGCGGTATTGCAGGGTTTGACAAATTTGCTTGGAATCTAGGAGCCAGCTAAAAAAGTTAGGAGCCAGAAAATGCACCCCGTCCCGACGAGCTTGCGCGCAGAAGCGAACACATGAGCATATGTAAACGGTGTTCAAACCACACATGTGAGGTATCGCCGCGACTGGTAGAGCGAGAGCAATAATTCTAGCCCTAGACCTCCTCTGTAACTCAAAACATGCAACCTGTAGAATTTTTTTAAACGTCGCCTATGAAGATTTTAAAGGGTGAAAGTTTGTCGGCATTCCACGAGCGGACGCAATTTTGAAGCGTGAAATATTGGGTATGAATTTACTCGGCGTAACATTATCTTTCATAATATTAAAAAAATGGGGATAACTTTACTGTTGTCTTATTTTTTTAATTAAAAAAAGTGTAATTTTTTTCCCAAAAAAGTGCGCTTGTAAGACCGCTGCGCAAATACGGCGTGACATAAAGTATTGCAATGATCGCCATTTTATTCTCTAGGGTGTTAGGATAAAAAATATATATAACGTTTGGGGGTTCTAATTAGAGGGAAGAAGATGGCAGTTAAAATAGTGAAAAATTGTGAAAAATGACATTAGAATTGCTGTTTAACTTGTAATGCTTAACTTGTAATACCAACGGCCACCACCAGATGGCGCCAGCTCACAAAAAAAATATTTTTTATTTTGCCCACCTTCCAAGCCAAGTCGCCAGGACACTATTTCTAGTTGCCATGGTGACCGGGATTTGTTGAGCCCTGCGGTATTGCATGCCATAGAAGACAATGTGGAACAAATTATTTTCGTTTCCGTTGACTTCTATGGGAAACTCACTTTGATATGCGAGTGCTTTGGATTACGAGCATTCTCCTGGAACAAATTATACTCCTTATCCAAGGTTACACTGGTAGTTTAATCATCCGAAGATCAAGATACCCCCAAACACCACCCCCCAGGCAGATCCCATTAAACTGTCTAAGGCTAGCTGTGTGGTTGAACAGACCATCCCTCTTTCCTCAATGGCCGTCCGACAAAACCTCTAGCAAGGAGACGGCTGCTTTGACAGAGAGAACTTTTATATGTCCTACATGCCTTGCCTGGGACACTTTAGAAGACAGAACCCTCTCCCCCTGAATTTCTCATGAGACGCTTGTCTCGGGCAAGTGCTTGAAGACGGAGCAAAGTGATGTCCATCGAAGCAGTCGGGTCATGGATGGTCATGGAGGGAAGAGGGGCGCCAACATCACAGCTAGCCTTATACAGCACCTAGGAAGATGGGACAAAGTACTAAATGTTATTGAAGAAATACAGTGGAGCCTTTTGTTAACGAGCATAATCCGTTCCAGGAGACTTCTCGTAATCCAAAGCACTTGCATATCAAAGCGAGTTTCCCCATAGAAGTCAATGGAAACAAAAGTAATTTGTTCCGCATTGACTTCAATGGCATGCAATACCGCATGTGGCCAGGGTGGGGGACGCTGGAGAGCTCCGGAAAGGCCCGAGGACAGCTTGGCTGACCTCGGAAACGCACAGGAACCGGGTATTTCCTAGTAGCTCCGGTCGGCTCTGGCGACCCCGCACCTCAGGCCAAATGTGGTACTGCAGGCCCCATTGGCTTGAATTCTGCTTGTTTTGCGAGACAACACTCGCAAACTAGAGTCATAATAAAAAAAAAAAGTTGCCCTTCTCTCAAAATGCTTGTTTAACCGCGTCACTCGTAAACCGTTCCTCTGTACCTCTTTAAAAGTTTGAGGTTCACCCCCTTTTGTCATTCTTCTTGTGCATTTAAGTGTGTTTTATAAAAAGTTTTGAATAAGGGATTTATCACATTCTACTGAGCTTCGGATAATAGTTGAGTTTCCTGCAGTTGGGAATGGAATACATTTTATCCCTGCCAGGCTGCTGCTTGGAGTAATGAGGCCGGCCTCTATTGTACTGTTTGTGCTGTGCAGAGCGCTTTACCCGCACCAGGGGGTAATTGACCGTAAAGGCAGATCGCACTCATTGGATGGGAGGCGCTGACACCACATCTGTGCTCCGTTATACAGGATTTAATCAGCGCGGACACCCAGCGTCGGAGGGTTTGAAAAGGCTTGTTGTTGGTGCCGTCCCAGGGGTCAGGTGCCAATTAAATGCTTCCTTGCTGTATTGTGAGCTAAACATGCCTCCAATGCAGTGTCCATGCTCAGTATTTCTAGGAAAGCCAAGATTTTTACCTTAACGGAGTGCGTTTACAGCGCATCTAATCCTAAGAACGTAAGTGGAATATACTGCAGCTTGTCAGGCTTTAGATGTAGCAGTTGCCTTAGTTTTTTTTTTTACTTTGCATCCCTGTGTTAGCAGATAGTGATCCTGCTATAAACCCACCTCCCATCCTCGTGCCGCTGACCCACCTCCGGTTATTGCGCTGCTAAACCCACCTCCCGTCCTCGCGCCGCTAAACCCACCTCCCGTCCTCGCGCCGCTAAACCCACCTCCTGTCCTTGTGCGCCGCTAAACCCACCTCCTGTCCTTCTGCGCCGCTAAACCCACCTCCTGTCCTTGTGCGCCGCTAAACCCACCTCCTGTCCTTGTGCGCCGCTAAACCCACCTCCTGTCCTTGTGCGCCGCTAAACCCACCTCCTGTCCTTGTGCGCCGCTAAACCCACCTCCTGTCCTCGCGCCGCTAAACCCACCTCCGGTCCTCGCGCCGCTAAACCCACCTCCGGTCCTCGCGCCGCTAAACCCACCTCCGGTCCTCGCGCCGCTAAACCCACCTCCGGTCCTCGCGCCGCTAAACCCACCTCCGGTCCTCGCGCCGCTAAACCCACCTCCGGTCCTCGCGCCGCTAAACCCACCTCCGGTCCTCGCGCCGCTAAACCCACCTCCGGTCCTCGCGCCGCTAAACCCACCTCCGGTCCTCGCGCCTCTAAACCCACCTCCGGTCCTCGCGCCTCTAAACCCACCTCCGGTCCTCGCGCCTCTAAACCCACCTCCGGTCCTCGCGCCTCTAAACCCACCTCCGGTCCTCGCGCCTCTAAACCCACCTCCGGTCCTCGCGCCTCTAAACCCACCTCCGGTCCTCGCGCCTCTAAACCCACCTCCGGTCCTCGCGCCGCTAAACCCACCTCCGGTCCTCGCGCCGCTAAACCCTCCTCCGGTCCTCGCGCCGCTAAACCTTCCTCCGGTCCTCGCGCCGCTAAACCTTCCTCCGGTCCTCGCGCCGCTAAACCTTCCTCCGGTCCTCGCGCCGCTAAACCTTCCTCCGGTCCTCGCGCCGCTAAACCTTCCTCCGGTCCTCGCGCCGCTAAACCTTCCTCCGGTCCTCGCGCCGCTAAACCTTCCTCCGGTCCTCGCGCCGCTAAACCTTCCTCCGGTCCTCGCGCCGCTAAACCTTCCTCCGGTCCTCGCGCCGCTAAACCTTCCTCCGGTCCTCGCGCCGCTAAACCCACCTCCGGTCCGTGCGCCGCTAAACCCACCTCATTAACTCACCTCCGGTCTTCGCGCCGCTATACCCACCTCATTAACTCACCTCCGGTCTTCGCGCCGCTAAACCCACCTCATTAACTCACCTCCGGTCTTCGCGCCGCTAAACCCACCTCATTAACTCACCACCGGTCTTCGCGCCGCTAAACCCACCTCATTAATTCACCACCGGCCTTCGCGCCGCTAAACCCACCTCATTAACTCACCACCGGCCCTCGCGCCGCTAAACCCACCTCATTAACTCACCACCGGCCCTCGCATCGCTAAACCCACCTCATTAACTCACCTCCGGTCCTCGCGCCGCTAGCCCCACCACCGGTCCTCGCGCCACTAAACCCACCACCGGTCCTCGCGCCGCTAAGCAGACAATACTGGCCACCAGCTAATCATGGAGGAACAATAGCATTTGGGACTAGATTTGCTGTCTGATTGGTTAGCTGGTAGTGACCAGCATTTGTGGACATGCATGTACTTGGGATCAACATCCAGTCTGAACAGTTGTACCTGGTGTATGGTATCTAATATCTGTGGGTACCTTTTTTAAAGCAAACTTGTCGCAACAAACCTTTTATCCCCAACCTAATAAAGCCCTATAAAGTTGCACTAATATATTAAACAAAGAAGAACATATTAAAAAAATAAAAACTTCTTTGTTTAATAAATTAGCGCAACTTTATAGGGCTTTATTATATTGGGACTGTGCTAATATCTCACAGAAAAGTTGCTGCTTTGTGACGGTTTTTACTATACATATCGTGTTTTCCGAGTTTTTTTATCCCCAACCTTGACAGTTGTTCTAATAACCTTTTTGTTCTGTGTTTTTTTTTATTTTTTATTTGTAATATACTTTTTGTTTTCTCTCATTCAGCACCAAAGCCAACAACGTCACTGGCCTTCTTGGCAGCAAAATGTATAGATGTCCGAAGGCCCCACCACGCTCCCAAGTGGTTGCTTCCATGGGGGAACGATCGCTGCAACAGCATCCGGACCTTCGACGACGCAGCAAGTCGTCTCATTGAAGCCAATGACATTGTATTTTCTGTCCATATCCCTTTCCAAGGCCATGAGATGAGCCCCTGGTTCCAGTTTATGCTGATCATCTTACAGTTGGACATTGCCTTCAAGCTCAACAATTATATTGGTACGGAACCATTAAAATCCTTTTAAATCTACTTGATATGTTAAATGTCTAGCCAAAATAGTAAAAATATAAAAAAACAATTCTCCTCTCTGGATCCCATTGGGAAGATTTCTCTTTTTACTTCCTGTGTGGGAAAGACACACAGGGAAGCAAGAGACAATTTTTGCCAAAGTGAGAAGAACCTACCTTTTACATGTCAGTGTCACCCCATTGAAAGATTTCTCCTTACCTCCTGTTTTATCAATGGTCACCAAGGCAAGAGGGTGAATCTCCCCGATGGGGCTATTGAGATTTCACAAGGCTTCTTATTAAATGAAAAAGGAAGGAGCAAACTATAGATACTTAACCACTTGCCTACTGTGCACATACACCCCATTCCTGCCCAGACAAAATTTTAGCTTCCGGCACTGCGTCGCTTTAACTGACAATTACGCGGTCGTGCGACGTGGCTCACAAACAAAATTGACGTCCTTTTTTCCCACAAATAGAGCTTTCTTTTGGTGGTATTTGATCGCCTGTGCGGTTTTTATTTTTTGGGCTATAAACAAAAAAAGAGCGAAAATTTTGAAAAAAAAAACCACAATATTTTTTACTTTTTGCTATAATAAATATCCCATTTAAAAAAAAAAAAGTTATCTCTGTTTAGGCCGATACGTATTCTTCTACATATTTTTTTGTAAAAAATAAAATAAAAAATAAAAATCGCAATAACCGTATAGTGACTGGTTTGCGCAAAAGTTATATTGCCTACAAAATAGGGGACATAATTATGATTTATTTTTTTATTTTTATTTTTTACTAGGCGGCGATCTGCGTTTTTTTTTTTCGGGACTGTGACATTATAGCGGAAACATTGGACACTTTTGACACACTTTTGGGACCATTCACATTTATACAGTGAACAGTGCTATAAATATGCATTGATTACTGTATAAATGTGACTGGCAGGGAAGGGGTTAACCACTAGGGGGTTGGGAAGGGGTTAAATGTGTAGCCTAGTGAGTGTTCTAACTGTAGGGGGAGGGGGGTGACTGGGGGAGGTGACCGATCTGTGTCCCTATGTACAAGGGACACAGCATCGGTCTCCTCTCCCTGTCAGGACGTGGATCTCTGTGTTACTGCTCAGTTACTGGGCAATCGCGGGTGCCCGGCAGCCATCGTGGCCGCCGGGCACGTGCACTGTGTTCCCAGTAACGCGACGGGTGTGTGTGCGCGCGCCCCCCTAGCGGCTTTAAATGACAGGACGTCATATGACGTCCTGTCAGAACAATAGGGTATTCCGCCCGCCGTCATTTGACAGCGTGCGGTTGTAAGGAGGTTAAAAGAGGCTTTTCAATTATATTTTTTATTTGCCTCTTAGGACAGTAGTCATTGACACAGCCTTAGGGCAGGGGTCTCCAAACTTTCTAAACAAAGGGCCAGTTTGCTGTCCTTCAGACTTTAGGGGGACCAGATTGTGGCCATTGGAAGTAAAAAATGGTCCTTGTATCAGTGGGAGGAATGCGGCCCCATCGTTGGTGTCGGAGGGAGGAATGGGGTCCCATTGTTTGAGGTCAGTAAGATGAAAAGTGTCATAAGGGTCTGATAAAGGCAAGCAAAGGGCCGCATCTGGCCCCCGGGCCACAGTTTGGAGACTATTGCCTTAGGGAATGGCCTGGAATTTTGGCCTCTGTTGCACATCAGAATTTGGACTGGTCATTAAGGATCAGACTTCCATGACAACCACACAGGATGCCCTCTCTCTGTGACCAGCAATGTTGTTGGTTGGTCAGTGTGGGAGATGCATAGCTCACTTGCAATGTAATTAGAAGGGTTGGCTGAATTCTTTCTCAACCTTTTAAGCACAGAGGAACCCTTAAAATAATGGTCTGGTCTAAGGGAACCCTGCTAAAAATTACTATATCTACAACTTATGATACTTTATAGTGTTATATTCACTGGGAAGAATTGTTCTTTACACTTGTGGTCATTTGAAAGAATCACCCCATTACAGATGGCTAAAAAGGTCAGTGGGAACTTATCTGATAGGTGGAATATGCTCATTACTCAAGGAACCCCTAGCAATCTCTAGAGCAGTGGTTCTCAACCTGGGGGTCGGGACCCCCTCGGGGGTCAACTGATGATTTGCCAGTGGTCACCAAAGCCTGGGCTGTTCCTGAAACCCGCAACCCTCTCCCAGCCTTTTTGTGGCCACCCAGCCGGGCTGTTCCTGGAGCCCACACTGCTCTCCCAGCCTTTTTGTGGCCACCCAGCTGGGCTGTTCCTGAAGCCTGCTGCCGCCCACTCAACCTCTTTGCTGCCACCCATTCAGTTCACGGCATGGCTGGGAGGCAGAGACTAGAGGTCAGCTGACTGGTGATGAATGTGAAGTAGGAGGGGCTGAAGGAGACCCTATCTCCTGATTTCGACATAGGAGTCACTGCTATGAGACCCCACGAAGTTGGAGACAGTGAGTGACTCTACCTGTGATTATAGTTGCCAATAAATGTCCCCACTACAGTTTTCAGATCCGCAGATGACCTTGATCAAGAGCACCTAAGTTGGCTGAACAGAATTCCCCCCAGCATTGGCACTCGTCCCATTCCCCCCGCCACTCATCCCACTTATTCCACCCCCCCCCCCCCACCACCACCACCAAGGAGTAGGAGAAGGAATTAAAATAGAATGCATGGAAGCTAGAGGAAAAGATGGGGAGGAACAAAGAAAAAGGAAGAGAAAGAAAAAGACAGCAAGAGAAAGAGATGGGGGGGCGGGGGGGGTAGAAAGAAAGGGAAAGAAATTTAGGATAGAAAGATATTAAAGGTAAAGAAAGGAGAACAAAGAGTGGTTGATCCTAAAATGTACCGTAAGGGGTTTTAATACTGTACGAGTGGAAGGGGCTCGGGGACCGCTAAATGTCTATGGGTTAAAGGCGCACATTTCTTGTCTTGCCTTGGGTGTTGACAACCCATGCTAGGAAAATAATTTTACTGTTAGGGGTCCCCACAATTTGGGAAATTTTATCAAGGGGTCATGGCACTAGGAAGCTTGAGAACCACTGGCCTAGAGGAACCCTGGTCTAGCAGTATGACCCTTGAAGACCATATACAGGTGGTTCTCAAAAAATTAGCATATTGTGATAAAGTTCATTATTTTCTGTAATGTACTGATAAACATTAGACTTTCATATATTTTAGATTCATTACACACAACTGAAGTAGTTCAAGCCTTTTTATTGTTTTAATATTGATGATTTTAGCATAAAGCTCATGAAAACCCAAAATTCCTATCTCAAAAAAATAGCATATCATGAAAAGGTTCTCTAAACAAGCTCTTAACCTAATCATCTGAATCAACTAATTAACTCTAAACACCTGCAAAAGATTCCTGAGGCTTTTAAAAACTCCCAGCCTGGTTCATTACTCCAAACCGCAATCATGGGTAAGACTGCCGACCTGACTGCTGTCCAGAAGGCCATCATTGACACCCTCAAGCAAGAGGGTAAGACACAGAAAGAAATTTCTGAACGAATAGGCTGTTCCCAGAGTGCTGTATCAAGGCACCTCAGTGGGAAGTCTGTGGGAAGGAAAAAGTGTGGCAGAAAACGCTGCACAACGAGAAGAGGTGACCGGACCCTGAGGAAGATTGTGGAGAAGGACCGATTCCAGACCTTGGGGGACCTGCGGAATCAGTGGACTGAGTCTGGAGTAGAAACATCCAGAGCCACCGTGTACATGCGTGTGCAGGAAATGGGCTACAGGTGCCGCATTCCCCAGGTCAAGCCACTTTTGAACCAGAAACAGCAGCAGAAGCGCCTGACCTGGGATACAGAGAAGCAACACTGGACTGTTGCTCAGTGGTCCAAAGTACTTTTTTCGGATGAAAGCAAATTTTGCATGTCATTCGGTAATCAAGGTGCCAGAGTCTGGAGGAAGACTGGGGAGAGGGAAATGCCAAAATGCCTGAAGTCCAGTGTCAAGTACCCATAGTCAGTGATGGTCTGGGGTGCCATGTCAGCTGCTGGTGTTGGTCCACTGTGTTTTATCAAGGGCAGGGTGAATGCAGCTAGCTATCAGATTTTGGAGCACTTCATGCTTCCATCTGCTGAACAGCTTTATGGAGATGAAGATTTCATTTTTCAGCACGACCTGGCACCTGCTCACAGTGCCAAAACCACTGGTAAATGGTTTACTGACCATGGTATTACTGTGCTCAATTGACCTGCCAACTCTCCTGACCTAAACCCCATAGAGAATCTGTGGGATATTGGGAAGAGAAAGTTGAGAGACGCAAGACCCAACACTCTGGATGAGCTTAAGGCCGCTACCGAAGCATCCTGGGCCTCCATAACACCTCAGCAGTGCCACAGGCTGATTGCCTCCATGCCACGCCGCATTGAAGCAGTCATTTCTGCAAAAGGATTCCCAACCAAGTATTGAGTGCATAACAGAACATAATTATTTGAAGGTTGACTTTTTTTTTATTAAAAACACTTTTCTTTTATTGGTCGGATGAAATATGCTAATTTTTTGAGATGGGAATTTGGGGTTTTCATGAGCTGTATACCAAAATCATCAATATTAAAACAATAAAAAGGCTTGAACTACTTCAGTTATGTGTAATGAATCTAAAATATATGAAAGTCTAATGTTTATCAGTACATTACAGAAAATAATGAACTTTATCACAATATGCTAATTTTTTGAGAACCACCTGTACAAGATCTATTTGTGAAGCGACTCTCCTCACTCCCCCATTCCTCATAAAGCAAGGGGTATTTATTGCTTGCATACTGAGACTCGCCTCTTCCTGTTCTGGTGTTCAGGCCGCCTCCTTGGTGTGGTAGATGACCAGTAGGGATGTTTGGGAAGTAGAAGGGGCAATTCCAAGTTTGATGCGGTTGTCTAGAACAGAGGTCTCCATACTTTCAAAACAGAGGGCCAGTTTACTGTCGTCCAGGCTTTAGGGGGGGCAGACTGTAGCTGGTAGGAGTAGATAATGCCCTGCCATCAAGCATTACCCCATCATTGGTTTTAATGGAAGGAATAGTGCTCCAATGTTGGTATCCGTTGAAGAAATAGCTCCCCATCGCTGGTGTCATTGGGAGGATTTGTGCCCCATCATTGGCGTCAAGGGCAAAGGAGCACCCCATTGTTGAGATTAGTGGCAGTGATTTTTTTTTTTATTGTTGTTTGGTTTTGCATTATCGTAATGAGCCCCAAGAGGGGAAAATGCCATCTTTATAGAATCAAAGGCACAATGAAAGTGCCCTTATAAAGGGTCCCCACGACCCACTAATACTCATCTTGCCACTACTGCCTCCCAACTGGTGGCAGAATATGGTGCTTCCAAGTATGAGGAAGCCCCAGTGTAGCAGTGCTCGGGGCTGGCAGCCAAATGCTAGGCCTAAGAACTGCCACACGATTGGGTTTTCAGGTGCAATAGAGAGGGTACAAGACTTGAATGAGTGAGGTGACAATGTCTCTTTACGCAGCATGCTTTACAAAATTGTGAATTAAAATAATGCACCCAAAACCTTTAAAAAAAAAAAAAAAATTCTGTCTCATTTCTCTTTTGTCCGTCCATAGGGTGTTGGTTATGTGAGATCCCTTCTTTCTGCTACAATTTGGCCACTTTGATTTAAAGAGGGGCTTCTCGAAATAGACATCTTGTCTCGCACATGAAAGCTGTGTGTATAGAGCGGGCCCCGTCTATTGGCGCTGGAAGGGCTCCAACAAAAACACAGCTGCTCTGAACAGGAATGTTTTGAAGTTCAACCTGACAGGCCGTCTACAAGATGACGACAACCTTTAAATTTTACTGGGGAAGTCCATGTGCCCTAATAAACTTGGATATCTCCTCGCCCGTACTGGAGCTTTAACCCTTTGCAGGCGGTGAAAGCCAGCCGGTCAAAGGTTTGTAATGCTAGAGGTGTTGCATGGGCTTCCCGGTCATGATTGAATTTCACACCGATTATGTGATCGGGGGGGCCGTCCCACAGGCTGCCGATTTATAAACAGTGACTGTGTGGTCACTATACAGGGGGTGCGGAGTGAGCGCGGTCACGGCTATTTTTCCACTCCCTATAATAGCGAGATAACACTGTTCATTCTGCAATGAAATTGCACAGCAGTGTTATCACCCTGTGATTTAAATGGATGTTTAAGTGCAAACCATGACCTGTTGTGGTTACAGCTACTACGTCACTCAAGCTGACAATCTGTATTAGCAGTGCCCTCTTAAAGGGGTTGTAAAGTTTTTGTTTTGTTTAAAAAAAAAAAGTCATACTTGCCTCCCTTGCGCAAGGGTTTTGCACAGAGCGGTCTCAATCCTCCTCTTGTGGGGTCCCTTAGCGGCGTTGCTGGCGCCCATCTCTTCTTGAGTGCCCCAATGAAGTGCCGCATTCCATGGGGGCACGCTACCGAGTCCTGCTGCTTTGTCCATTGACACAGACCGCAAGACTCGGCCCCTCCCCCTGTGTCACTGGTTTTGATTGACAGCAGCGGGAGCCAATGGCTGCGCTGCTATCAATGTATCCAATGAGGACACGAGACACTGGCTGGAGCTGCTGTGCTCGTTCACCATCGATGGAACGATCGGGTTTAGGTAAATAAAAGGAGGGCTCTGGGGGGGCTGTTGTACTACAGAAGGTCATGCACGCAGACGTACACACACACACGCGCGCACACACGAAAGAGACAATAGTTTTTTTTTTTATAGCAAAAAACATCAAGTGGTTCTCTAGTGAATATCAGAATATTTGCTTCATCTATTTGGGTGATTCTGAATCAATTTTTTTCCTGTATTTTAGTAGAGAGCGCAATGGTGACTCTGGATGTGGCCATGGCTTACCGGGATGAGCTGACAGACCCGTGGACTGAAATGGCTCGGTCGGTGGAGCAGAGAAAACTTCAGTGTACTTTTCCAGCTCCAAAGGTGAGTTCACCAAATACTCGCCAGCAGGGGTCAAGTCCTGGGGAAAAAAGTGTGGGAACTCCCACCCAAGATCCACTCTCCCACCAAAAAAAAAAAAAAAAAAGAAATGATGCGCTCATATGCATAATTACTAAACCTCAAGTTCTTTCTAAATCAGCGGCAGACCTCCGCAATGTCTCCAGGGAACAATGACAAAAGCTCCCAGGAGACATTGCGGCATCGAGGAAGTGACGGAATACCCGCACACTACCCGATGAATCCATATATAGGAAGCGGCCAGTAACATAAAGGATTACTAAGGTTTTCCTGCCCCTGCCAGTGACTCGAGCTGGGCATCGCCGCTTAGTGAAAAATTGGCTCGGGCGGCTCGGGTGCTCTCGGCTGCTCTAGTTCTGCAAAGGGAACTGCGTTCCTGCTGTGAAAAAAGTGTAGGAACTCCGTTCCCACGCGTTCCCGCAGGACTTGAGCCCTGCTCGCCAGTCTATGGAGTCCAATGTTGTCTTGCTTTCAGGGAAAGTTCTCCCGACACTGCTCCTCTATGACATCATCCTCTTGAATTCACCCCGCAGGGGTGTCACCCATCCCGGGGAGATAGATTGTGGTGTTTTGAGCATCTGCAGAAATGGCGCAGATGTCTGCCAAGTTGTGTGGCATTAGCCGACAGTGGGCTTTGACACATCACGGCAGCTGGCCAGATCTGAAAAGTCGGCCACCACCCAAAATTTAAATTTTGAGAGGATTTAACCTTTTCAAATAATAAAAAATAATAAAATGTGTCCTTGAATGTTTGCTTTACTTGCACCTCTTTTTTAATTATTTTTCCAGACAGAAGAGAACGAAGGACGTTATTATGAGTGCGACGTCCTTCCCCTCATCGAGCTGGGCAGCGTGACTCATAAATATTACCTACTCAACATCAGGCTTCCCGTCAACGAGCACAAGAAAATAAATGTGGGCATTGGAGAGATAAACGAGATGCGTCTTGTGGTGAGACATCGTAAAATATTCCAACTCCAGACGTTAATTTCTAGATGAGACTTTCACAGGCTCGTTACTCTGATAAACGACCTGGAATAGAGCAAATGTTTTTGTGCCTTCCTTCCTTGTTGATTAGCAGCGCTCGACAGAATACACAATTTGATACTTTTGGAGTTGAACTGTAAAACCCTTGCTGGGTGGTGGTATAATACCAGGAAGACTTGTTCTAATCATTTCTAGCTTTTTATATAATTAACCAAATCCCACCCGGCGTAAAGCAGAATGGCGGCTGAGCGGGGGATCGGTTATCCCGACTGGGCGTCATATGACCTCCAGCAGGATAAGCCACTCGTGCACCCCCCAGGGAGGGGCGGTGATCGGTTGTGCAGTGTGTCACTGACACACCACATCTCCGGTGAAGAGCCTATGACATGGGTTCTTTACCATGTGATCCCCTGTGACCAATCACAGCGGTTAACCAGGAAGTGTCGGAAATTGGCTTTCCTCAGTTCGCAGTGATAAGGCGCGAGCAGAGGAGAGCCGATCAGAGGCTCTCCTGATTGGGGGGGGGGGGTCTGTGCTGATAATCGGCGCAGCCCCCATCAGAGGTGACCATAACAGGTGCCCATTGGATGCCCAGCGGTGGCGCTTATTGCCCAGCGGTGGCGCTTATTGCCCAGCGGTGGCGCTTATTGCCCAGCGGTGGCGCTTATTGCCCAGCGGTGGCGCTTATTGCCCAGCGGTGGCGCTTATTGCCCACCGGTGTCGCTTATCAGTGCTCCATATCACTTGCTTTGTATGCCCAAGTTCTATAGAGAATTCCTGTGCAGTGCCGCAATGTCATCTTGGACTTCGCCCATATGATTGCCGTGCCTGAGAAAAACTCCCACCGGCGGATAAGGCGCGTCATGACTTTCCGAAAATACCTGAACTGCAAGTCGGCTCTATACGGTGCCTGCGCACCGACTAGGAGCAGTGTAGAGCTTACTGCGCAGGCGCCGTATAGAGCCGACTCTCAGTTTGGCTATTTTCGGAAAGTCATGTCCGCAGGGTGCAGTTTTTCTCAGGCACGTCAATCATATGGGCGAAGTCCCAGATGACATTGCGGCACTGCACAGGAACGCCCAGTCCCACGGGAATGAGTACCTGGAAGCCGGGAGGAAAATGGCGATAAAACCATATGTACACCCCCCCCAAAAAAAAAAAGGCATACTGTACATGTTTGCGGCATACTGAATGTAATGTTATATACTTGTTTTTTGGGTGAACCCCCGCTTTAAAGTGATTGTAAAGGTTTTTCTTTATCGTACATCACGGGACACAGAGCTGCATATTCATTACTATGTGGGTTATAGAGTCTACCTTCAGGTGATGGACACTGGTGTAATCAATTAAACAGGAAGTTCCCTCCCTATATAACCCCTCCCCTACTGGGAGTTCCTCAGTTTTTTCATCAGTGTCTAAGGTGTTGGTCACGAGTTAACATGTGCTCTTAGGAGCTCCACTGGAGGGATCCATGCTGGATGTAAAAAGCCTCCATAAATCCGGATCCATCCAAGGTGCTTCATAGCCAAAGTGGACGGTACCCGGGCCTCGGTACGAAGAACGAGGTTTAGCCTATAATGCCTCTCTGCGGAGGGCTGGATCCTGGGTTCCAGAACTTTGTGCCTTCTAAGGACCAAATGTTTTTTCTGCTGCCAGGGTGCTATATAGGTCCAGGGGTGTGGTGTTCCTGCCATGGACCCCGGTCCCTGAAGGTCTAGGACTATACCCACGGTGAAGGGGGAAGATTGGGCCTCTTGCTTGGCAATACCCTGCAGCGTGGAAGGGTAAGAGAGGGACCTACGGGACTTGGTTCGACAGTAGGTCTTCTGTAGGGGACTATGGGTCTCGCCTATATTATGTTTTTATGCATGGGCAATGTAAACCACAATGTCTTTTGAGACGGGATGGCTCAGGGCACCCATATACCCTCCCCTAGCCGGCATGTAGCCTGGGCCACTATGTCTGTTCAGACAGGATGGCTGTAGTACCCATATATCTCCCCTTGAAGGGGCTGGTACATAAAAAAAAAAAAAAAAAAAAATGCCCTTAATCCTATGCAAAGCATTGTCTTCCATGAGTAGCTGCAAGTCTTATCTGTTTTTCCACTACTATGGGCAGTAAAAGACATGCCTGATGTTTTCGCTTACCATGCTTTCCAAAGACGGAAGCTTAAGTGTTAGCTGGTCTATTGTGTGTCCCACTTCCTCAGCTTCAGGCTCTACCATGTCGCACGTGCTCACCGGCTCAGTGCAGTCGCAGAGAGGGCTCTTCAAAAAGGCCCAGACGTCAGAGCTCTGTAAAGCTAGGGGGACACAAACGCAAGCACCTTGTGTGAGTTGGATACAGATTCATCTAAGACGCCTACTCCGCATCTAGCTGTGCAGATTAGCAGGCATTGTTGCTGCCAGACTATGTTCAGCTGTTGATGCACCTGGGTTAAGCTCCTCTGCTTTTAGCTTAGGACTTTGGTCTCCCCATTGAATAAGGTCAGGGGTAGGAATATAAAAAGGAATCGCCACCTGAACCTGGTGGCCCCTTATTCTCCCCTGTAGAGACAGCTCACAGATTGAGCCATCAGACCTGTCAGGCAATCAATGCAGCCTCCCCCAACATTGCAGCCACTCTGCATGTGTTTTGTTTTTTGCATCACATTTGTTGTTCTACAAGAGGTTAACTGCTATGTTCGCAGCATCCTCACAAGAAGCAAAAAAAAAAAAAAAAGCAGGGTGTGTCCCTTTTCCTGCTTTAATCCTTAAACAAAGGGATTAGAAGAGCTGGGGATGAAGGTTCACTGTCAGAGGACAGGAGACAGGAGCTGCAGCCTAACGAGGAGAAGCTATCAATAGCCCTACAGGTTCTGATTGCACCTGCAGTCTTTTCAGAGATTCATGCTGCATATAATTTCCCTCTGCCTACTCGGCCAAAGCCTCTATCTTCTCCTTAGAGTGTAAAGAGAGGTTTTCCTATAGGTGGCTAGTAAGACCTCCATATGGTCCTCAGCCTGGTGTTGGCTTCAGGCTAACCAAATGCACATCTGAGGGATGCACAGTTGCTGGTACACATTGCTAACGTCTCTTAATTGAGGAAACGCACATCTACAGAGGATAACTTCCTTTTTACCAGTCCGCATGTTGCATAAGATACATGAGTTTGGAATGCATGTGGGATAAAAACAAGTAACAAAGCATGTTTTATTGTGGATCGCATAAGGATACATGTTTCTGTCGGTATGGTGTTGCATGTTTGTTAGAGTTGCATAGAAATGCTTGAGTGCATAAAGATGCTAGTTACCTGATCACTCAAGTCCTGGATTACCCAAGGATATTGGGTCACACAGAGAGACTTGTTTCCACAGAAAGGCCTAAAATCGCATAAAGATGTTTGTATGTATAAAAATGCTGGATCACACACACATGGTTACCTGATCACCCAAATCCTTGATTACCCAAGGATGTTTGGTCACACAGAAGTGGTTTGTTTCCACAGAAATGCCTAAAATCGCATAAAGTTGCTTGGATGCAAAAAAGATGCTGCATCACACATGGTTACCTGATCATCTGCGTCCTGGATTACCCAAGGATATTTGGTCACACAGAGAGGCTTGTTTCCACAGAAGTGCCTAAGTTCGCATAAAGATGCTTGTATGCATAAAAATGCTGGAATCACACATGATTACCTGATCACCCAAGTCCTTGATTCCCCAAGGATATTTGGTCACACAAAGAGGCTTGTTTCCACAGAAATGCCTAGAATCGCATAAAGAGGCTCGAAGGCATAAAAATACTGGAATCACACATGATTACCTGATCACCCAAGCCCTTGATTCCCCAAGGATATTTGGTCACACAAAGAGGCTTGTTTCCACAGAAATGCCTAGAATCGCATAAAGAGGCTTGAAGGCATAAAAATGCTGAATCACACATGATTACCCGATCACCCAAGTCCTTGATTACTCGAGGATATTTTGGTCGCACAGAGAGGCTTGTTTCTACAAGAATGCCTAAAGATCGCTTAAAGATGCTTGAATGCAAAAATAAGCTGGATCACACATGGTTGTCGGATCAACAGCGTCCTGGATTACCCAAGGATACTTGATCACATAGAGAGGCTTGTTTCACAGAAATGCCTAAAGTCGCATTAAGATGCTTGAGTGCATAAGGATGCTGGATCGCACAGGGGTGCTTGGTCACACAAGAGTCCTTGGTCACACAAGGGTTCTTGTCCGCACAGTAGTGCTTAAAATGCATAAGATGTTGATCGCATGGAAGATGCTGAATCGCATAAGGATGCATGATTACTTTAAAGTTGTACATGGCGGCCTAATTAAGCAATACAGGATTCCTTGTGTTTGCATAGAAATACGTGTCTGCATGGGTTCATGTTGCACATTGTTGCATAACACGTTTATATCGCATGCTTGCTTGCAAGATGCTTGTTCCAGAGCACACATGCTATATGCATGTTTTTCTTAAAACATATTTATATGAATTCATGCTTCCAGGAACACACGCTGCCATGTACACACACTTCCATTGAGGCATATGGCTTTAACACTTGCCACATACACACATGGGGAGCCAGTTGCATATGTGTTTATTTACTTGGGTCTGCAGAGGTTGTCTGCGTTTCGCAGGGGAACAGCACTATCTCCAGTTGGTGGTCTTGCCCTTTTGGGTTAGCCTCCGTGCCTGGGTTGTCAGGGTGCTAGGGCCCGCCTCTAGCAGGTCTGTAGGCCCAGGGTATAGCAGTAATGGCATACCGAAGCAAACTCCTGCTGATGGGTCAGTCAGTAGCATGGCTGGACCTAGGGGTGTCCAGCATGGTCAAGTATCTGGAACTCTAAAGATACATTCTTTCATTTGACAAGAAGCTGGGTATGTTTGGCACAGTCCAAAAAGGAGAGTTTTTTTTTGGCCTCAGACAAGACCATCGCTATAAGAAAACTGGTCTATGTGGTCACGGCAAGGAACAGTTCCTTACTTTTGGCCTTTTGATTAAGGCACTAGGGAAGATGCTGGCTTCATTCAAGACAGTTCCCTATACTAACCTTTATTCAGGGCTGTTATAAACAGTATTTTGTCGGCCTAGAAAGAGTGGATCTTGACCTAGCATTATCCAAAGAACCCGGTCCCAGAGATATGCTGGAATTCCTCTTGGTGATTCTTAACTAAAAGGGTTTGCCAGGTCAGGAAGAGACCATGGCCCAGGGGAAGTAGTCAAGCTCCAAGGGAGCCTTATCTGTCAGCTAGAGCTACCGATGGAGCATCTGGCTTAGGGGCCTGAACGTTCAGGTGGCAGGTTGGTTCTGTCAGAGTACAATCAGACTATGCCATACTAGTGATTTACTTAATTTACCAAGGAGGAGCTTGTGCCTTGCCTATTGGCATTCGTCATTTCATGAAATGCAGAATTGGCAGGCGATTCGCTGGAGCCGTCAACAAGTGTCTCCGGGAGAATGACCTCTACACCCCGACTGTTTTCCTGACCAAATGTCACAGAAATAGTACCCTGTACATAAGATGTATTGGCGTCCAGGCTCAACAAGAGATTGAACAGCTTGGGGTCAAGGATAAAGGATCCACCCGCATGCGGGGCAGATGTGTTTGTAATCCGGGGGGGACCAGTTGTCACTGGTTGTGTCTCTCCCCCCAGTGCCGCGACTTTTGTGGCTTCTATGCAACATTAGAGGAGAACGGAAGCTGGCCTGATTAATCCGGCATAACCCTGACGACCTCTCGGTGCAGGAACAGTAAGGGTGGTAGTAGAGAACTCACAGTCCCTTACATCTTGTCCAGGCCTACTTTGCAGGGGGTATTACATCCTGCCTTGCAACAGGTGAATTAATGGTCTGGCTATTATAGACCACATTCTCGAGGATCGGGGCTTTCAGAATCAGCGGCAATTCCCTTGATTCATACAAGAGAGCTGGCCTCCAGGACCAGATAGCCTACGGTCTGGAAGGCCCATGTTCCTGGTGTGAAACCAGATGGTGGCATCCGTGGAAGTTTGTCAAAGGTAAAATTCCTGCCTTCCTACATTTGGAAAGGAGACGGAGCTAGCCTTAAGTTATATCAAGGATCCGATCTCGGCCTTGCTTCCAAAGGTCGATTACTTCACACTCTTTGGTCCGGGCTGTTATGCACGTCACCCCTTGTATAAGTCCACCAGTTAGGTCGCCCTTGTGCTCGGAGGATTGGCTCTAGTTTTGTCGGCTTACAGGGTCAGCTCCTTGGGCCGATGCACCATATTTCCCTTCATCCTTTGACAAGGGAATTGGTGTTCTTGGTTGTGGTAGCCTCCAAGAGTTTCAGTATTGGCAACTTTCTTGGTATAGAGCCATACTCAATTATTCTTACAAGTAGAGTGATTTTCATCCTCACCCAACCTTATTTACTAGAAGGATCTAGTATTCATTTGAATCTAGATATTCTTACCTTCCCTTTTTTCAAAACCTTTTTTCACGGAAGGAAAGGTTATTGCTTTTCTCTCAATTGAGATGAGAGCAGTTAAATACCTATCTGAAGGTTTCAGATATAGAAAGCTGACGTTTTTATTGGGCTGCCAGAAGACCCTAGATGGGCAGGCAGTGTTCAGGTCAGCTATTAAAATGGTTACACTCTCTCTCTCGTTGGAGTAAGAAGGGTCTAGGCCTATCTGAAGCGGCTGCTCGGATACGGAAAACTGATGTTGTTGCGCTACCAAAAGGCCCCAGGAAAGGGCAGGCAGCGTCTAAAATCAACTGTTTTTAAGGTTGATTCATCAGGTTATTATTCAGGCTTGTGGTTAGAGTAGGATTCCCCCCTTTTTTTTGTGGGGGTGCTCCCTACCAGGATGGTAAGCGCTTTATGCGCAATGCATTTCCAAGCCTTTATGACGCAGATTTTCAAGGCCGCAACTTGGTCATCTGTGCTTACGTTCACTAACTCCTATCAGGTGAACATAAGACGGCAAGAGGATGCAGCTTTTTGGCGCAGTATGCTGCAGGCAGCATTATAGGTCCTCACGTCTGATGGCGGTCTGCGTTGTTGGTGTCTCCCTCCCCTCAGTAAGCATTGCTTTGGGACATCCCACATAGTAATGAATATGCAGCTCTGTGTCCCGTGATGTACGATAAAGAAAATAGGATTTTTATAACAGCTTACCTGTAAAATCCTTTTCTTGAAGTACATCACGGGACACAGAGCTCCCACCCCTCTTGTTTGGGGATATTGGGACACTTATTGCTTTGCTACAAAAACTGAGGAACTCCCAGTAGGGGAGGGGTTATATAGGGAGGGAACTTCCTGTTTAATTGATTACACCAGTGTCCATCACCTGAAGGTAGACTCTATAACCCACATAGTAATGAATATGCAGCTCTGTGTCCCGTGATGTACTTCAAGAAAAGGATTTTACAGGTAAGCTGTTATAAAAATCCTATTTTTTTTAAATAACAAACCTGTCATTCTTACCTCCACTGTGCAGTTAATTTTGCACAGAGTGGCCCCGAACAGCAACTTCTGGGGTCTCTCTGCGGCTCTCTCGGCTCCTCCCCCGCATCAGTTACCCCCTCTGGGAAGCTCTCTCCCGAGAGGGGTTACTTAGCTGACCTCAAGGCATTGGCCAACTTTTATACATAATTTTCTCCCTGTGCTGCCGCGAAAGCTATGAAGTCGCCGCAGGATCGGCGCCGCCCTTCACCCACTGCCGCCCCGAGGCCTGGCCTCGGTGGCCTTGTGGGAAATCCGGCACTGTGTGCTGGTAGATGCTACTTTGCAATGGAGCCGTCACAAGGGGCCCTGGTCTCGGACCTCCACTTCATTGACTTGAATTTACATTTTCTTTGAGCCTGTAATCTTCTACAAGTGGTCTGACTCATCGTTTCTAATGCCGCCAGCCCAGCAGAGCCTATTCATTTCAGAGGCTGAGGCCTGACTTACTGGTGACCTTTGCTGCGCCGCAGAATGTTTGTCTAGAGCTGTTGACTTTAATGCTGAATGGTTTCAATTGTTTCTTGTGCCATTTACTTCAGAATAAATGCATAATCGCAGGAGAAAGGGGAGACCAAATTGGTTTCTAATATGTAATCCATTGTACGATGATCTTGAAGTGTACCTGTTACCCTAGTAGACCTTTACGGATTAAATCTATTTCTTGCTTGTTCAAAGGTAGCCTTTGACAGAACATGTAATGCATCAATGTTACAGGCTCCTAGCACACTGATAGATGGGTGATCAGAAATATTGTTAGTGATTGCCTCCACTCTACATGCAGGGGAGGGCTGGGCCAGGGGGCAGGGTGGCAATTGCCTCCCAGGCCACCATAACTTATGTTCAAAATGCCTGCTACAATTGTATTTTTTATTCTGGTCTTGGAAGTCGGGCTGACCACTAACTGTTGCATTCTAGGAGTTGTAGTCCACACTCAAGCTCCCGGTGGGTGGAAAACAGAGCAGCGCAGAGGAAACTACAACTCCCTGGGACTGGATTCTTGAAAACAGACAGAGGCAGGGAATGCCAGGTAGTAGGGACGCAGTGCTGCAGGACTGGGCGCTGGCTGCAACTTGACCCCAGGACCATTGATGGGCACTGGAGTTGGCTGCACTTATAGGCACTGCTGAGGTTGCATTGAAAAACCAGTTCAATGGGCCACTTGACTTGCCCCCCAGGCCTAAGGCTGCCAGCCCTCCCCTGTCTACATGGATGTTGGGTACACCTTTAAAGATAACCAGTCACACCTGGACTGTAAGACATTGAATATTCTGTTGTCAACTTGCAGACATAGTTACATAGTAAGTGAGGTTGAAAAAAGACGCAAGTCCATCAAATCCAACCTATGTGTGTGCAGGCCTGTCGCTACAGGACAGGCAAAACAAACAATTGCTTGGGGCCCCGAGCTGGCCTGGGGCCCCAAACGTCCCCTTCCCAGGCTGTAGCGTGGCCGAGCTCCTCTCCCTTCCTCCTGGAGTCCTGTCAGTCAGTCCGGCCGGCCGGGTACCGCGTGTGGTACAGGAGATTCAGTTTCCTGTTCTGCACTATCTGATAGGGGACTGGGGACCCATAATGATAGAACATCGGACTGACAGGAGGAAGAGGAGCTCAGCCACGCTACAGCGGCAGCCTACAGGGAAGAAGGGGAGGTGAGAATAGAAAAACATAGGAACTGGGGGGGGGGGTAAGAACATGGGTGTAAAAAATTAGTGTAGCGCGAATGTAGGCTTTGCGTGCAGGGGGGGTGCTTGGGGGGGGGGGGCCCCATTTTGCTTGGGGCCCCCAAATTCCTTCAAACGGGGCTGTGTGTGTGAGTATAAGTCAGTACATTGTATATCCCTGTATGTTGTGGTCGTTCAGGTGCTTATCTAATAGTTTCTTGAAACTATCGAAGCCCCCCTGCTGAGACCACCTCCTGTGGAAGGGAATTCCACATGTTTGCCACTCTTACAGTAAAGAACCCTCTATGTAGTTTAAGCTTAAACCTCCTTTCTTCTAATTTTGATGAGTGGCCACGTGTCTTGTTAAACTCTTCCGCAAAAAAAGTTTTATCCCTATTGTGGGGTCACCAGTACGGTATTTGTATTTGTATTCTCCAGAGAGAATAAGTTCAGTGCTCGCAACCTTTCTTCATAACTAATATCCTCCAGACACTTTATTAGCTTTGTTGCTCTTCTCTGTACTCTCTAAATTTCCAGTACATCCTTCCTGAGGACTGGTGCTCTGAATTGGACAGCATACTCCAGGTGCGGCCGGACCAGAGTCCTGTAGAGCGGGAAAATTATCGCTTTATCTCTGGAGTTGATCTTTTTTTTTTTTTTTTTTTTTTTTTTTTTATAATGCATGCCAATATTCTGTTTGCTTTGTTAGCAGCAGCTTGGCATTGCATGCCATTGCTGAGCCTTTCATCTACTAGGACCCCTTTTTCATCCTAGATTCCCCCAGAGGTTCTCCCCCTAGTGAGTAGACTGCATTTATATTTTTGCCACCCAAATGCATTATTTTACATTTTTCTACATTAAACCTCATTTGCCATGTAGTTGCCCACCCCATTCATTTGTTCAGATCTTCTTGCAAGGTCTCCACATCCTGCGGAGAAGTTATTGCTCTGCTTGGCTTAGTATTGTCCGCAAATACAGAGATTGAACGGTTTACCCCATCCTCCCAGGTCGTTTATGAGCAAATTAAATAGAATTGGTTCCAGCACAGAACCCTGGGGGACCCCACTACCCTACCCTGACCATTCCGAGTATTCCCCATTTAACCACTTCCCGACCTCCCCATGTACATTTACGTCGGCAGAATGGCACGGACAGGCACATCAACGTACCTGTACGTGCCTGCCTAGACGTGGGTGGGGGGTCCGATTGGGGACCCCCCCCCCCCCGGTACATGCGGAGGTCGGGTTCGCTCGGGGAGCGATCCAGGACGACGGCGCGGCTATTTGTTTATAGCCGCTCCGTCGCGATCGCTCCCCGGAGCTGAAGAACGGGGAGAGCCGTGTGTAAACACGGCTTCCCCGTGCTTCACTGTGGCGGCGCATCGATCGAGTGATCCCTTTTATAGGGGAGACACGATGACGTCAGACCTACAGCCACACCCCCCTACACTAGTAAACACATACACAGTGATCCCTAAATGTTACAGCGCCCCCTGTGTTTAACTCCCAAACTGCAACTGTCATTTTCACAATAAAGAATGCAGTTTAAATGCATTTTTTGCTGTGAAAATGACAATGGTCCCAAAAATGTGTCAAAATTGTCCGAAGTGTCCGCCATAATGTCGCAGTCACGAAAAAAATCGCTGATCGCCGCCATTACTAGTAAAAAAAATTAAAAAAATAAAAATGCAAAAAAACTATCCCCTATTTTGTAAACGCTATAAATTTTGCGCAAACCAACCGATAAACGATTATTGCGATTTTTTTTTTTTTACCAAAAATAGGTAGAAGAATACGTATCGGCCTAAACTGAGGAAAAAAAAATTTTTTATATATGTTTTTGGGGGATATTTATTACAGCAAAAAGTAAAAAATATTGCATTTTTTTAAAAATTGTCGCTCTATTTTTGTTTATAGCGCAAAAAATAAAAACCGCAGAGGTGATCAAATACCACCAAAAGAAAGCTCTATTTGTGGGGAAAAAAGGACGCCAATTTTGTTTGGAAGCCACGTCGCACGACCGCGCAATTGTCTGTTAAAGCGACGCAGTCCCGAACTGTAAAAACCCCTTGTCTTTAGCCAGCGTATTGGTCCGGGGCTTAAGTGGTTAACCTACTTATGATTTTCATTTGTCCCCGTAGTAAGCATTTTTATCAATGATATGATTTAGGTACCGTAACAAGTGAGATGGATCACCATCTTGCAGGGTCAGTCAAAGCCTGGCAACCTATTCTTTAGGAACTGGTGAAGTCACCTTCAGAGATGACATTATGGCTGGCCATACGCAACCTTTTTCCTAGCACAAGGAACATAAAACACTACAGAATACAGGTTGGTTTTAATTAGGGTTGTCCCGATACCACTTTTTTGAGACGGAGTACAAGTACCGATACTTTTTTTTTTTTAAGTACTCGCCGATACCGATACTTGTTTTTAATGTCATGTGACGGTGGAGGTTTTTTTTTACTGTAATTTATTTATTTTAGGGGGGGAGGGGTTGTAGTGGATTGTCAGTGTGTGTGTGTGTGTGTGTGTGTGTGCGTCCCCGGTCCAGGTACAATGCATGTTTGCCTCTGATTTTTATTTTTTATCCCCTATGTAGTCAATTTTCCAGAATGGAGGCTTTACCAGAGTGTGGTTTGCTATGAAGACATTCCTGACACCAAGCATCCTAATCATTATGATCTGGTACTGGAGGAGGATCGTTATGATGACCCGGCCGCCGGTGCTGCTGGAAAAGTAAGGGAATAGTAAATTCTTCTTTAGCTGATTTGCATTGTCTTAATAGCTGCAGTCTGCAGATATACCGTACCTTCAACGAAAACGGTCATGCGATACAGGAATAGAAAAAAACATAATACATAGTTCTACAGTAAATGGTGTAAAATTAGATGAGCTGTTTCTTTTTAAAAATTGTGAATATTTGTAGTCTTTCGTTAGCAGCCATTTGTATGGAGCAATCTGTCCTTTGACACCCATTTCATAATATATTAAACTCTGCCGTCATCTCTTGGCATCTCTTCGTAAATTCAAATATTCGTAAATTGGTAAATTCTAAAATTGGTAAATTCAAATATTCAAAAATTGGTAAATTGAAAAATGTGTATTTTCATACATTAGAAAATTCGAAAATCTGTATATACTAAAAACGACCATATGCAGCCTTGTAGACAGATATTGGAATCTCCACAATGGAAGCACAAATAGGGCTTCTATGGGCTGAATTAATGCTTCTTCGCCCCCGGAGTTCACCTTTAAAAAAAAGAAAAGAAAAGGTTTTGACAGTTAAGGTTTTGGTATATTTGCAGCACTCATAGGCGTGCGCACAGGGTGTGCCCAGACACACCCTAATTACCCTGTGCAGCACAGATTCTCCCTACTGCCCTGCCCCCTGCAGCGCTTTGTTTTAGGATGAGTGGGGCAAGGGGCTGGTATATATGTAACTTACTGGCCCCTTTCCTTTCATCGTGAGTGATCGATACTATGCGTTAGATCTTTAGGGTGCACACCCTAATGCAATAGGCTGCGCACTCCTATGGCAGCACTATAGTTCCAACCTGCTGTGTTTTTCGAAAGATGAATTGTTTCTGGTTGGCAAATATTTATCCTATGGATATCCTTTTTAATCCTAATGTCTTCCTTCAGGGTTATCTTCGCTCTGGGCATCTCCATGACTTTTATTAACATGCCCGTTGAATGGTTCTCTATTGGGTTTAACTGGACGTGGATGCTGCTTTTCGGAGATATCCGCCAAGGCATCTTCTATGTGATGCTCCTTTCCTTTTGGATCATCTTCTGTGGGGAACACATGATGGTAAGAATTGAGATTTGACCGGTAAGCAGAGGTCTCATTCTGCTCCCCTGAGGTCACTTTTCCTCTACTCTTTTCAGAACGGCCCAGCAAAATGAAAACCCCTTTTACCAAATATCTGAAAATTTTAAGTTGTCAGAACCCTAAGCTAGCCTGTTACTGCCCATGGCAATGTTAACAACGCTTGCGTGGAAGAGTACTTGTTGTCCTGCTGCCTGTACCGCCATTCTCCTCCTGTATTTAAGAGATGCCACAGGTTGAACAATCTGCCTGCAACACTTTTTTGAATATATTCAATGCTTGGTCCTTGCCCTATCGTGTGATGTGGTTTCTTCCGCCGACCCCTACCTCACCATTGGGTGCGCTATTGATGTAGGGATCAGCGGAAGGATTGGACACCAGATGTTGATTTTTTTTTTTTTTTAAGTAGCTATTTCATTATTAGTAGGGAATGGTGGTGCAGTCAGCAGGACAGGTTTTAAAATCTACTATTTTATTTCATTTAATTTTTTTTGTTCTTTTGTTTTTTTAATTCTATTAGACGGCGACATTATTTCTTTTAAAGAATTAGTTCATCTAAAAGTGACATTTAAAGTTTTTGTAGATGCTATCTAGTCTCCAAAGACTTGTGGCTATTGAGGGGCTCCCACTTTCCCTGTGGAATATGAATATATATATATATATATATATATATATATATATATATATATATATATATATATATATATATATATATATATATATATATATATATATATACAGAGCTTTTTTTCTCAGAAAATAGGTGCAGGAACTCAACCACGACCCGTTCAGATTTCACAAACAGTAGAAGGGTCCTAAAGGGGCATTAAATACCAGAATTGCATTACATATAGAGTGCAGAGTTCAGGGGGGTTACACACAGAGTGCAGAGTTCAGGGGTTACAAAGCAGTCACTTGTAAACACAGAAACCACACTTTTGTGTTTACAAGTGATTGTGGTGAACAGGCAACAAAGGGTCTGAGCCAGAGGTGGTGGAACTGAGTTCCCCCAAGTTCCCCCTGAAAAAAAGGCATATATATATATATATATATATATATATATATATATATATATATATATATATATATATATATATATATATATATATATATAGCCGGATTTGCTCTCCCTGTCGCCCCCAAGGCCAGGTTCCACAATGCACCCCCTCCCCGCCAACCGAACACCCCCCCCCCCCCCCCCCCAAATCAATGGAGAATGTGCGGCACGGTTAGTTCAAATATGTTTTGTTTGTTTTTTTACTTTTTTATCACTTTTTTTATTATTTATTTGTAGCTTGTCGCTTACTTTTTTTAATTTTTGTATCATTTTCTTATTATTTTTCTTATTCTTTACTTTTTTATTTTATTAATTTAATTATTATTTCTTATTATTTATTTATTTTTTATCAAATTTTTTTCCACTTAGCAAAAAAGTTATCACACAGGAGAAAACAATTTCCTGTGTGATAGCAATTGGAGGTGACATGTTCTCTTTATTGACCCTTTCACCTCCAAAACAGGAGTCCTAGCACTGTGCTAGAACTCCTGTCACAGCTGAGATGGGAAGAGCACAGCTCTCCCCTCTCACTGTGTACATCGGCAGCAGGGACAGGAGACAGACTCGGTGGCTGGGGGGAGGACGTAGTCCCGAAGACAGAGCCAGCAGAGAGAGGTATGTGGGGTGGGGGGGAGAGGGGAGGACGAGCGAGCGGATTCCCCCATAACTTACCGCCCTTAACTGTATGTTCTGGGTGTCGGGGGACTCCATGCCACTGCCGCCCCTTGGAGCCCTGCCGCCCCAAGGCCTGGCCTCAGTGGCCTTGTGGGAAATCCGGGCGTGTATGTGTGTGTGTGTATGTGTGTGTGTGTATATATATATGTGTGTGTGTGTATATATGTATATATATATATGTATGTATGTGTATATATATATATATATATATATATATATATTTTTTTTTTTTTTTAATATTATCTCGAGCAGACTGCGGGCATGACGTCACCTCCCGTATGCGGTGCATACTAGCTCATTATGGCTTTTACAGCGGGTTTACTACCGCTTTAAAAGATTTGATGAGAGCGTGCAAAGGTGGCCTGTCCTAATTTGTGACATTCTGCAGTCTGTGTAATCTGTTCTCTCTGCTGCTCAGGCCAGAATGTATTGACTACATGTTCATTGCTAAATGTATTAGTATTTAAATGTCTTTACTTTTGTTCCTCTATAGGACCAGTCTGAAAGAAATCGTATATCTGTATACTGGAAACAAGTTGGCCCCATAGCATTCGGCTCCTGCTGCCTTTTTATATTTGATATGTGTGAGAGGTAATTTGGGGGGGGGGGGGGGGGGTTTTGTCCTGGATGGGCAAAGTTTAGGTTCACGTTTTTAAAAAACACACAATTTATTGGTATGAGCAAAACGCCACAGATACTTTAGCTAGAATACGGTGCTGATTTTTTACGAGCGATGACAAAACAAAAAACAGGCGTCGTCTGTCACTTGACTCCACCCTTCATAATAACAATATTAACTGCTTCCCTACCAGGCCAATTCTGACATTCTTCTCCACGTAAAAATCTTTATATGCTACAAAACTACTTGGAGCCCCCAAACATTATATATTTTTTAACCACTTAACACCCGCCCGCCGTCAAATGGCGGCGGGCGGAATGCTCTATTGTTCCGACAGGACGTCATATGACGTCCTGTCATTTAAAGCCTCTAGGGCGTGCCACCGGCGTCGCGCGCGCACCTGTCTCGTCACTGGGAACACAGTGCACGTGCCCGGCGGCCGCGATGGCGGACGGGCAACAAGGAATTGCCCAGTAACTGAGCAGGGACGTGGAGCTCTGTGTGTAAACACAGAGCTCCACGTCCTGTCAGGGAGAGAGGAGACCGATCTGTGTCCCTTGTACATAGGGACACAGATCGGTCACCTCCCCCAGTCACCCCCCTCCCCCACAGTTAGAACACACCCAGGATACACATTTAACCCCTTCCCCGCCCCTAGTGGTTAACCCCTTCCCTGCCAGTCACATTTATACAGTAATCAATGCATATTTATAGCACTGATCACTGTATAAGTGTGACTGGCCCAAAAATGTGTCAAAAGTGTCCGATGTGTCAGCTATAATGTCGCAGTCCCGAAAAAAAACGCAGATCGCCGCCATTCCTAGAAAAAATAAATAAAAATGTCCCCTATTTTGTAGGCAATATAACTTTTGCGCAAACCAGGTTATTGCGTTTTTTTTTTTTTTTTTTTACCAAAAATATGTAGAAGAATACGTATCGGCCTAAACTGAGAAAACAAATATATATTTAAAAAAAAAAATGGGATATTTATTATAGCAAAAAGTAAAAAATATTGTGTTTTTTCAAAATTTACGCTCTTTTTTTTGTTTATAGCCCAAAAAATAAAAACCGCACAGGCGATCAAATACCACTAAAAGAAAGCTCTATTTGTGGGGAAAAAAAGGACATCAATTTTGTTTGGGAGCCATGTCGCACGACCGCGCAATTGTCAGTTAAAGCGACGCAGTGCCGGAAGCTAAAATCTCGTCTGGGCAGGAAGGGGGTGTATGTGCCCAGTAGGCAAGTGGTTAAGCAGAGGGCCTATAGCAGGCAACCCCGGCTCTCCAACTTTAATGTGACATGTCATTTTTCTTAGGGCCCCAGGGAGGTCAGGATCGGCACTGGCCTATGACATGGGCTCTTTACCAGGTGATCAGCTGTGTCCAATCACAGCTGGTCACATAGTAACCAGGAAGTGCCGGTTATCAGCTTTTCCTCTATTCGCGCTGACAAGGTGTCAGTGCCTATCACCTAGTCCTGAATGAGCCAAGTGACTCATTTTATTCATTCCTATACAGAGCAGAAAAGTCTAGTCCAATTTTGTTTGGGAGCCACGTCGCACGACCGCGCAATTGTCCGTTAAAGCGACGCAGTGACGAATCGCAAAAAGTGCTCTGGTCTTTGACCAGCAATATGGTCCGGTGGTTAAGTGGTTAAGGTGTATATTTGTTTATGGCGCCTATATACAGTTATTTTTTTCCTATAACTCTGTTTCTTCTCTTCTTACCCAGAGGAGTGCAACTGAAGAATCCATTTTACAGTATTTGGACCACAGATGTCGGGGCCACTCTTGCTGTATCCTTTCCTGTTGTGTCATTGAGTCTCAAGAATGTGATGGAGCAACATAACGTGAATCCGATAGGCTTTCAATGGCATTGGTTCACACATATCCTGGGCGGCCATTTCTAAAAAGTACAAAGCAAAAAATTGCTGCGCTAAATAATGTTCAAAAATTCAATGATGGTCCATAAGGTGCTTTGAACCCTGACGTGAATGGTGACAAATGAATAAAAGAAGTCCATTGAAGTAAAATCCAAAGGTGATGGGTTAGATCATGGGTTCTCAACCTGTGGCCCTCCAGCTGTTGCAGAACTACAAGTCCCATCATGCTTCTGCCTTGAAGAGTCATGCTTGTAGTAGTCAGTGGTTTGCAATTCCTCATGGGATTTGTAGCTCCGCAACAGCTGGAGGGCTACAGGTTGAGCACCCATGGTTTAGATCAGAGGTCTCTAACTGGCGGCCCTCCAGCTGTTGCGAAACTACAAGTCCCATGAGGCATTGCTGACAGTTGCAAGCATGACTCCCGCAGGCAGAGACATGATGGGACTTGTAGTTTTGCAACAGGTGGAGGGCAACAGTTTGAGACCCCTGGTTTAGTTGAATATCCACCAGATGCACCTCCACGTGATAATAATTAGGATGTAGGCTTACCAGATCTCTAGACGCCACGTTATAGGAGTCTAGACGAGCGTTTTGGATAGTGACCCGGCACTCAAAGCGAATCCCTCAGTGGTTAGACTGGAAAGGGTGGTAATATGGCTGGCCAAACCAGCCCCCAGTGTTCCTCAGACGTGATCAAATAAGGAAGAAAAAGGGTCCACATAGTGTAAAACAGTCAAGCACTACCCTGTTTCCCCAAAAATTAGACCTACCCTGAAAATAAGCCCTATCGTTATTTTACAAGAGGGCTGCAATATAAGCCCTACCCCGAAAATAAGCCCTAGTTAAAAATGCTTGTAAAATCCTATAATCCACTATATTACAGTAGTTTAAAATGTACAATGTGTGTGTTTCTGCAATATAATTGCGGGGAAGAGAGCTCTATAACAAATGTATTTGGCACAATTATATTACAGAAACGCACACATTGTACATTATATAATACTGTAATAGAGTGGATTATAGGATTGTACAAGCATTTTAACTCAGTTCACACTGGGGGGATTCCTGACAGGCAGGGAGGGAGAGGGGGAAAGAAGACAGCACATTACATGGTAAGACCTTCCCCGAAAATGAGCCCTACTGTGTCTTTTGTTGGCATAATTAATATAAGACCCGGGCTTATTTTCGGGGAAACACAGTATATTTTGAAAAAAGGTTGCTAAACACTTACATAAATCCCAGTAAATAATCAGCAGTTAAAATGGCAGTTCCCAGGGTAAAAACGACTTGTATACAAGCTCAGATGGCGTAGTTAGTTCAGAGTCTCCGCCCCTACATGTTTCGTCAGAAGTGACGTCATCGGGGGCACACTTTTAGCTGCATCTGATTCACATAACGTGAATCGGACCGGCTTTCAGTAGAGTCAGTTCACACCTGTCCGGGGCGGCTGTTGCGATTTTTGGGTCTGGTTTAGGTTTGAATTCAAGTAAAAATTTGCACCTGAACCGGTGAACAAAACTGCGCAGGACTCCGGACTGCAAACTCCAGCCGGACATGTGTGAAACCCACATTGTATGCCGTGTCATCCATTTGGTCCTCTGGTTCCTTTCAGTCGTGATAAGGACAACCCGTTTTTTATAAACATGTATGTGTGAACCCAGCCTTCGTTGACTGCAACATTCAAAAAATAAAAATCCAGTTTCCTGCCCTGCCGGGCGGGATTGTGCTGCCGGGCGGGATTGTGCTGCCGGGCGGGATTGTGCTGCCGGGCGGGATTGTGCTGCATGGCAGAGCTGTGTAAATCTCAAGACTGAACAGATGGAAATACAAACCTTTTCGGTAGGTAATACAATTCCCATATACGTTTAACTCCACTCTGATTTACTAATTTCCATGCTTGTCTCAGGTCAGTGGTTAAAGCGGTTCTCCACCCTAAAGTGGAGTCCCGCTGATCGGAACCCTCCCCCCCTCCGGTGTCACATTTGACACCTTTCAGGGGGGAGGGGGGTGCAGATACCTGTGTAAAGACAGGTATTTGCACCCACTTCCGGCCCGGCATTCACGGGCAAAAGACGGGCATTCCGTCGACACGGTGCTGGGAACACTCGGCACACATCGGGAGCCAATCGGCGGGCGCGACTCGCGCATGCGCCGTAGGGAACCGGGCAGTGAACCCGCAGCGCTGCACTTCCTGGTTCCCTCAGCGTGGATGGCGGGGGGAGCAGCAGGGTGACGAGCGATCGATCGTGCTCTGCTGCAGACGGCGCTGGACTCCAGGACAGGTAAGTGTCCTAATATTAAAAGTCAGCAGCTGCAGTATTTGTAGCTGCTGGCTTTTAATATTTTTTTGGGGTGGAACATCCAAACCAAAACTTGCGTAAACATCAATTTCAGAAACCCCCCACATTTTTCTTTTGAGGGTTCCTACAAAGGGTTAAGAAAACTGGTAAATGGTGTGAAAGCTTGCTAGGGGGGGCTGTGAACAGTGTGCGCACTTAGCACCTTCCCCTGAGCATTCCTTTCACACCAGCCGAGTGGAAGTGATAAGTCTTGGCTCAGCTCACACAAGTGTGCTTAATGAACTCAATAATTTATCCCCGTTCCTATCGCATCCAGTAACACTGATTTCATGTCAAGTGCCGGAGCAGCTATGTATTACGCAACCCTTCTGTCTTTCTTTCTTTTTTTTTACTAAAAAAAGTTATAAAAACTGCTCAGGATTGATAAAGCAGGGGTCTCCAAACTGCGGGCCAAGGGACAGATGTGGCCCTTTGGTAGCCTTTATTCGGCCCTTGGGGCACTATTCCTCCCACTGATATAAGGAACTATCACTCCCACCCAGGGCCGCCATCAGGGGGGTGCAGGCAGTACACCTGTAAGGGGCCCAGAGGTCCCCAGGGCCCTGGATGGCAACCCCCGCCTTTTTATTTATTTTTATAAATGTTTATTTTTATTTATTTTTTATTAAAGGGCCCAGAGGTCCCAGATGGCAACCCCCCCTTTTTTGTAATTTCTTTTCATTAAAAAAATTTATTAAAAGGCCCATAGGTCCCATAGGCCCAGAGGTCCCGGATGGCAACCCCCCTTTTTAAAAAATAAATATTTTCTTTATATATATTTTTTATTTCTTTTTTTCTTCTTATTAAAGGGCCCAGAGCCAGAGGTCCCCAGGGCCCCGGATGGCTACCCCCCTTTTTTAATATACATTTTTCTTTATTTCTTCCTTTTTTTCTAAAGGCCCCCCCCCCCCGCGTTTCAATTCGCGGCAGCACCCCCCCCCCCCCCCACGCTTCTAAATTACAGGCGGCAGCACCCCCCCCCCCCCCCCCCCGGTACCCTGCCCATGCTTGAAGATGTGTATGGGGCCCCATAATTCCTGATGGCGGCCCTGCTCCCACCAACAATGGGGCATTATTCTATGGATACCAATAATGGGTATCCTACTAATAGGGGCACCACTCCTCCCCTATTGACCACCAACCCTGAGGCCATATTTATTCTCACCGATGATGGGCCTGACATTTTCTGCCCCCGCTAGCCACAATCCGGGCCCCTCTAAAGTCTGAAGGAAAATAGACTTGCCCTTTGTTTGAAAAAGTTTGGAGATCCCTGTGATAAACGGGTTATAGTGAGGAGGGTCAAAAGGATCACAAAGCCCTCCACTGGACTATTCTTCTATCCTTCTTAGAGGGCTCCTTTGTCTCGCTCCATCACAAGAATAAAGATCTTATTTCTCATTTTAGGATACTGGATGGAGCCATACAAAATATTCGCTCATGCCCCTTTGCCAACTGTACATCCCAAACTGCTGGTTTAACACGGCACAGAATACAGCTTTGTTATAAAGCAAGGTTTGTTAACCAGGGTTCCAACCCAAGGGTTCCTCCAGAGGTTGCTCGGGGTTCCTTAAGCAATGTGCTTTCTTTCTTTTCTTTCTCTTTTTCTTTCTTTCTTTTTTTCTTTTCTTTCTCTTTTTCTTTCTTTTCTTTCTCTCTCTCTTTCTTTCTTTCTCTTTTTCTCTTTCTCTTTCTCTCTTTCTTTCTCTCTAGATCCCTCATTCATCTCAGACTCTAACCACACCCCTCAGAGCCATGCCCACGCTAGTCACTGTAAACCACTCCCATTTTTCGCTGCCGTAGAGGGCCCCTTAGCAGAATTTTGCTTGGAACCCCAGGGAGGTCAGGATCGGCACTGCTTTGTAGCTAGGTGTAAGTAGCATTCTTCCCACTGACCATGTCGCCTATGTTACTGCATTTTTATTCTCATGGATTGAAGATGAAAATATGTTTCATACAATTGTCTTTATAGTAGACAGTAACCACAACTGCCATAGAAAGTATTTTATGTGAATGAGAGAAAGATGTTTGCTAGTTTGGGTGCGGCCCTTGGTCTTGCCAGTTAACATGGTTGCAAAATATTGGGTGTGCTGCAAGGGGCAGTCTTGTTTTGTTTTGTTAAAGAGAGAGTAAAATGCTTATGGGGCAGCTTTATGCGATTTTTTTTTTTATTTTTTTTTTTTTTGCAAAAGCCGCATTGCAGATCATCCGACGTCATGGCTCCCAACTGAAAAGGGAAATAGACTGTACACCCAGTGGCGTATCTAAGGTATCACATCGCGCCCCGGCCTCCGACAGTCATAGAGATGACTGGTAACCATCTGGTCACCGGTCATCTCTATGCTGCACATCCGGCGGACGGCGATCATCTCTCCGGGCCCCCGATGGGACGGGAGAGCCCGGAGAAGCACCAGATGGCGGCGGGAGGGGGGGGGGATCATTCAGATATCACCGCACAAAGTACAGGACGTCATATGACGTCCACCCGGGATAACAAATCCCCTTTTTGGACGTCATATGACGGCGTGCGGGTTTAAAGTGGTTAATCATTGAGCAATGATTAAGCACTTTGTGTAAAACGCGTTTACTAAACCAACACATTTTTCTTTATCTCCGGATGTGCCGCCTTTTCTCTTTGTTGCATAGCTCCTAACTGTCCATGGTTTTAAAGGACTGTCCCTCATTCAGAACAAAGTCCCTCTTTCCTCCCTCATTTTTGTCTGATCTATATAGCTGTATATAAAATGCACTACTTATGTATCAAAAAGTGTTTCCCACGCCTAAACCTTTCATCTAATTTCTAAATTGCTGCATTTGTAAATTCCTTAAAGTGGTTGTAAACCCACTTTTTTGACTTTTGCCTACAGGTAAGCCTATAATAAGGCTTACCTGTAGGTATAAAGAATATCTCCTAAACCTGTACGGTTTAGGAGATATTCCCCCCGCAATGCGCCGCTCAGCGGGGATCCTCGGCTAAAGGACCGGCAGCCGCCGGACCTTGCCGAATTTAAATCTCCTGCGCGCACGCGCGGGAGTGACGTCTTCGCCGCTCCAGCCAATCACAGCGCTGGAGCGGCGATACCCGGAAGACATGCCGAGTCAAGATGATATCTCGCTCGGCGTGGACCAGGTGAGTTCTACACACCTCGTTTTGAGATAAGTATTTCATAATGAGCTAATATGCGGTGCATACTAGCTCATTATGGCTTTTACTTTTCAGGTGAACAAAAAAAAATGTTTTTTTGGGCGGGTTTACAACCAATTTAAGCCAGTATAAAGAAATAGTAGTGGTAAAAAAGCACGTGTGGGTTTAACCAATCCATTTTTTTTAAAATGGGTACCCACAGGTAAAATAAAGTGGCAAATGTGGAGGAAGATTACAACTTCCTCTTTTTGGTGATATTTCCCTTTAAATTGGCGATTATGTGGAATAATGATTTGTAAACGCCGCAGAGAAAATGCATCGTAGGAATTGAAGTGCTTTTCAAATATGGAAGCTCTTAGATGAATATCCACCAATGTTCATAGCAACTCTATAACTCGCGTTTAAATATTTACCATTGCTCCAAGCATGTTTTTGTACTCCTTTTTGTTACATACAAATGTTTCCAGATGTCCCCTCCCCCCCTCCCGTCTTCTGGGGTCATCTCATTCCTAAAACTTTAAAGGGTTTTTAGTTGCCCCGGAGTGTTGTGGTTTGTGATGTGCTCAGACATCTGTATGTGGGACGCACAACTTTGTCATTCAGCGAAAGGTTTTCCTTAATTGGCCTCCTCAGATGGCTTTCATCATTGTTGCTGGAATTTGTGCTTGCCTTTATTTCTTGTTCCTGTGTTTCATGGTCTACCAGGTTTTTCGTAACATCGGCGGAAAGCAGAGCAGTTTGCCAGCGATGAGTAAAGCTCGCCGCCTGCATTACGAGGTGAGAGATCGATTTGGATTTCATTTTAAGTCTTGTGTATAAGTTGTGGTGTAAAATGATATGATTAACCGCTTCAGCCCCGGACCATTTTGGTGGTCAAAGACCAGGCCACGTTTTGCGATTTGGCACTGCGTCGCTTTAACTGACAATTGCGCGGTCTTAAGAGCTGTAATTCCTAAACCCTTCCCCTGATTTGGATGTACATACCCTCAAATTAAACCTAAATGGTCACTTTCAGCCCATATCCATTATAGAACTATAGCTTGAATATGTTTTTCTAAACACCTGAGAAAAACTAAAATTGTGCCCAAATCTATATGGACCTAACTGTATATGGAATTCTTCATTTCATGTATGTTGCAGTTGACCTTCCCATATCATATTGTGTTATCTTGTAACATTAACTGCTGTGAATTTAATCACTTGGCGAACACAGCACACACAGACATCGGCAGAATGGCTCGTACAGGCAAATGGGATTACCTGTGAACTCGCTTTTTGCCGGCGGCCCGCAATCGTGAGACGGAGAGGCAGAACGCAAAGAAGCCTATGTAAACAAGGCATTTCCCTGTTCTGCCTAGTGACATGACAGGGATCTACTGCTCCCTGTCATCGGAAGCAGTGATCGCTGTCATGTCAGTGGTAGCCCATCCCCCTCAGTTAGAATCGCTCCCTAGGACACACTTAAAGTGGTTGTAAACCTTTATTTTTGAATTTTACCTACAGGTAAGCCTATAACAAGGCTTACCTGTAGGTAAGGAGAATATCTCCTAAACCTGTACGGTTTAGGAGATATTCCCCTCGCAATGCGGGCGGCGCATGCGCAGGGGGGAATCCACGGCGAAAGATCCGGCAGCCGCCGGACCTTGCAGATTTTAAATCTCCAGCGCGCACGCGCGGGAGTGACGTCATCGCCGCTCCAGCCAATCACAGCGCTGGAGCGGCGATACCCGGAAGACATGCCGGAGCAAGATGACATCTTGCTCGGCGTGAACCAGGTAAGTGTTGTTCACCTCGTTTTGAGGTAAGTATTTCATAATCAGCTAATATGCGGTGCATACTAGCTGATTATGCATTTTGCCTTGCAGGTAAAAAAAAAAAAAAAAAATGATATATGCGGTTTACAACCGCTTTAAAGTGGAGGTTCACCCTAAAAAACATCTATATACCATTACATCCAGCATACTTCCGACATCTACAGTATGCTGGGGGGTTTTTTTCCGACGGAAAAAACGTCTTATAGTTCTTTTTCACCCGGCTTCCGAGTTCTCACTCCCGCGGGGAATAGGTGTTCCTATGAAGAGGCGTAGATCATTGACGTGCGGATAAGGCGCGTTACGCGTTCCGAAAATAAATGGACTCGGCTCTATACAGCGCTATACGGTGCCTGCGCACAGACTAGGAGCCGTGTAGAGCTGACTGCGCAGGCGCCGTATAGAGCCGAGTCCCAGTTCGGCTATTTTTGGAACGCGTGACGCGCCTTATCTGCACGTCAATTTTCTACGCCTCTTCATAGGAACGCCTACTCCCCGCCGGAGTGAGAACCTGGAAGCCGGGTGAAAAAGAACTATAAAACGGTATGTACAGCGGGAAAAAAAAAATACCAACATACTGTACATGTCGGAAGTATGCTGGATGTAATGGTATATAATTGTTTTAGGGTGAACCTCCGCTTTAACCCCTTGATCGCCCCCTATTGTTTAACCCCTTCTCTGCCAGTGTCATTTACACAGTAATCGGTGGCTATTTATCGCACCGATCGCTGTATTAAATGACAATGGTCCCAAAATAGCGTCAAGTGTCCAATGTGTCCACCATAATGTCGCAGTCCCGATAAAAAAACGCAAATCGCCGCCATTACTAGTAAAAAAAAATATTGATAAAAATGCCATAAATCTATCCCCTATTTTGTAGAAACCAATCAATATACACTTATTGAATTTTTTTTTTTAGAATAATACATATTGGCCTAAACTTAGCATAAAAAGTTAAAAAAATTATTTTCTTCTAAGTTGTCTTATTTTTGTTGTTTATAGCGCAAAAAATAAGAACCGCAGAGGTGATAAAATACCACCAAAAGAAAGCTCTATTTGTGGTGGGGGGGGGGGGGGGGGGGGATGTACATTTTTGGATACAATGCTGATGCATAATTGTCAGTTAAAGCGTTCCAACCACAATTAGCATTTTTTTAATGTATGTCCTTTCATCCTGCGTTTTTATAATATAAATTCCGGTCACTTACTATTACAATCCGCCGCCGATCCGCATAGATATTCAAAAAAGATAGTTTATAAAACTATATCTACACCGTTGTCATTTTGCTTGTGGGCAATGTGAAGCCCACAAACACTTACTTCCTGGAAGTCTTGGATGGGGAGTGATAATTGGACAGCGCACTGCATCCTGGGAAATTATGACACACATTTCCCAGGAGCATTAGAGGGAGATGATGTCAGAATCCTAGGTGGATTCAAAGGCAGATTTCGTGGGACCGCATAGCAACAGGCATTTCCAGACGAGTAAAAAAAATATATATATTTTATTTTTTAGTCGTAAGCTAGAGTTTAAAGCAAAATTGTTTTTTTGATGGAACCTCCACTTTAAAGCGACGCAGTGCCGAATCGCAAAAAATGCTCTGGTCAGGAAGGGGGTAAATTCTTCTGGGGCTGAATTGGTTAAGATCAATAAATACACTGAACAAGAAAGGGGTTTCTGGCTATAGGTACAAGGTCGAAACAAAACAAAAAAAATCATGACGGGCATTGCTCTGGAGGGGAAGAAGGTGGTTTGGCGTTTAATTTGGGTAATGCCACACCTTTAATTTTCCCCTCTTCATCTACTATTAATTTTTACTTTTTGGCTTGCAGGGTTTGATTTTCAGATTCAAATTCCTGATGATCGTCACACTGGCCTGTGCAGCTTTAACCACCGTTTTCTTCATCACAACCCAGGTCAGCCCAAATGTCATCTCTGTTTTCCGTTGTATACTTTGATGCTTATTGCCTGCCTGGACTTCTGACTTTTATTTGACTCTTCTCATCTAAATACTCCAAAGTCAGTGACTTGGAAAGTCCTGAAGCCAGAGCAGGGGAGACAAAAATGTTTAGGTTCCAGGTATGTGTCCAAGTACAACTTGACCGCCATTGTCTACCTCTGTTTGTAGGTATCGGAAGGTAACTGGAAATGGGGTGACTACTCCATTGAGTTGAACAGCGCCTTCTTCACGGGCATCTACGGCATGTGGAACCTGTACGTGTTCGCCCTTATGTTCCTGTACGCTCCGTCACACAAGAATTACGGCGATGACCAAAAGAATGGTAAGGGAGCCTCTTGCCAAAGCCCCAGGTGGCATATATTTCCTAAAACGAGGACATGCCATCTGCCCAGTGCACCAGATTTTCATACAGGCAGTTATGTTTTATGGACCAGGCCACCCAATCCTTTTTATTTTTGTTGCACCAGAAATTGATTTAACGCATGTCCAAAGACAACAAAAATGTAATATACTGCTCAAAAAGTAGTATATCATCCTAATCAATCAGACTCCTGGGATATTGATCTGGTCAATTAAATAGCAGATGGTGGTGTTGATCAGTTTCAGCTGCTTTGGTGTTAATGAAATTAAAAGGTGCACTAGATGGGCAACAGAAGACCTCCAAAACAAAACTAGTTTTTGCATTTGGCTAGGGTCAGTGTTATTACTGGTAGCATGAGGTGATATCTGTACCCTATAGAGGTTGCACAGGCAGTCCAACTCCTCCAGGATGGTACATCAATACGTGTCATTGCCAGGAGGTTTGCTGTGTCTCCCAGCACAGTCCCAAGAGCATGGAGGAGATTCCAGGAGACAGGCAGTTACTCTAGGAGAGCTGGACAGAGCCGTAGAAAGTCCTTAACCCATCAACCCACCCATTATATACTCGAGTATAAGCCAACCCGAATATAAGCCGAGGCACCTAATTTTACCACAACAAAAATGGGAAAACGTATTGACTCGAGTATAAGCCTAGGGTGTGCATCTGCATGCCTTACTGTGCCCATGCCCATGACTTACTGTGCCCATGCCTCGACTGATGTTTAACATAGGGAAGGGGTGCCCGGCTTTGAAAAATCGGTGCTCCCCGGCTGTAGGTCCCCCGGACAACAAACTTTGCACACTTGTAGAGGAGAAATGGGGCTACACGTGTGCCAAGTTTCGGGTCCAGGGGACCTACGACCGGCCCGTACCAGGTCTCCAAATAACCGAAGAAATGACCGTTTAACATGGGAGTCTATGGAAGGGGTACCAGGCTTTGAAAAATCGGTGCTCCCCGGCCGCGTAGGTCTCCCGGACACTCCCTACACTTGTAGAGAAAGAGTGGGGCTACATGTGTGCCAAGTTTGGGGTCCAGGGGACCTACGGCTGGCTGGTACCGGGTCCCCAAATTCTGGGAGATCAGGCGCAAAAAGGTGACTCGAGTAAAAGCCGAGGGGGGGCATTTTCAGCACACAAAAAAATTAAGGAAAAACTCGGCTTATACTCGAGTATATATGGTAATAACATTTCTGTTATTTTACATTTTGGAGTATTGAAATTACTGGCCCAGATTCAGGTAGAATTTGCCCCTTTTTTACGGAGGCACAGGGCAGCTTTTTTGCCCTGCGCCCCCGCAAATTTACTGCGCTGCGCTCTTTAAAATTGCCCTGCGTAAGGGCGCCTAATGTAAATGATCCCGTAGGGGGCGGGAATCATTTAAATTAGGCGTGCTCCCGCGCCGAGCGTAGAGCGCATGCTCCGTCGGGAAACTTTCCCGACGTGCATTGCGGCAAATGACGTCACAAGGACGTCATTTGCTTCAAAGTGAACTTGAATGGCGTCCGGCGCCATTCACGAATCACTTACGCAAACGATGTGAAATTCAAATTTCACGACGCGGGAACGGCGGGTATACTTTAGCATTGGCTGCCCCTACTATTAGAAGGGGCAGCCTTACGCTAAAGACGCCGTACGGAAACTCCGTAACTTGCGTACGCAGGGCCCGCGCAACATTGTGAATCGGTGTTAGTATGCAATTTGCATACTATACACTGAGCACAATGGGAGCGCCCCCTAGCGGTCATCGCAAGAATGCAGCCTAAAATCTGCGTGGCATAAGAGCCTTATGCCACGCAGATTTTAGGCTGCAGTCGGCGTTACGATGTTCCTGAATCAGGAGCATTCGTAAAGCCCGAGCAAGTCGGCAATTGCGCTGCGTAACTATGGTTACGCAGGCGCAATTGCTCTCTGAATCTGGGCCACTATTTTTTCCCGGCACCTGTAAAAATCCTCCCCAAAAAAACTCCCTTGTCTACACATATTGACAGGGATGTTGGTGCCACTTCTTTGACATTGTCACCCATCCGTATCACCGCCCCTTACTATACATCTACTGTTAGAAATGTGTTAGTTTGTGAAACATTTTCCATCCTTCTCCTTCAACGAATGTCAATTTGACCCCCACTAATGATTAAAAAAAGAAACCAATGTTCTTACATTTACAAATAGCGACTGAAATTCTGTTGTAATGTATGGCCAGCTTTGAGATAACAATCTGCGTTTTAATATATTGGATACGTTGTTGTAGGTGATGAACTCCCATAACAAAGGTTATACCATTTACAGAACCTCATTCCACGATCTGCATATTGATCGCTGTCATTCCTTTGCAGGCAGGGACGGCATGAGCAGCGGGGAGGAGCTACAGTTAACGACAACAATCACGCACGCCGACGGACCGACGGAACTGTACCGATTGGCCGGAAAGGAGTCTCAGGAATAAGTCCCGTAGCCCAAGGGTGGGCTTTGATGTAGACATTTTTAGTTTCAATACATCCCACTTGAACACTGACAATAAATAGCCTTCCTTACATTTCCCGTATTTATAGCTGGAATGCTCTGTTAGAGGAGTGGGGAAAAATGACGATTTGTAATGTAGCTTTTTTTTATACATATATATATATATATATATATTATACAGATACGTTGGTGAAGAGTGCTCACTTACACTGGTAAAAATATTCAGTGTTTTTAGTTTTCCTGCTGCTCAGTCTGTCGGCTCAGCGTTCGGCCGTTCTGGTGCTCTAAGGCACGGTTGCACTGAGACTCACAGTATATATAAACATACTGCCTTTCTTCATAAGCAATATCTAATAAGCAATAAAGTGAATTTCTTTTTTTTTTTTTGTATCTTTTTGTGTTGTTATTTTTTTAATTATTGCTGAAAAAAAAATAGTCAAAGAATGGATTTGCTAAATTCATACCTACGTACATGAAAGTATTCGGCCTTTTCTGGAACTTTTTGTTTAAATTGGTATTTTTCTCTAGAAAATTACTTGGAATCAGCAAACATACATATTTTTTTTTTTTTATTTAAGCAGAGACCCTAGAGAATGAAATGGCAATATTTTATGTCACACTGCATTTGCACAGTGGTCTTTCAAATGCAATTTTAAAAAAAAATACACTTTAACCACTTCCTTACTGGGCACTTAAACCCCCTTCCTGCCCAGAGGACTTTTTGCGATTCGGCACTGCGTCGCTTTAACTGACAATTGCGCGGTCGTGCGACGTGGTTCCCAAACAAAGTTGACGTCCTTTTTTTTCCCCCAGAAATAGAGCTTTTTTTTGGTGGTATCTGATCACCTCTGCGGTTTTTATTTTTTGCGCTATAAACTAAAATAGAGCGACAATTTTGAAAAAATAAATTTTTTACTTGTTGCTATAATAAATAGCTTAATTTTTTTTTTTTTTTTTTTTTTTTTTTTTTTTTATCCTCAGTCTAGGCCGATACGTATTCTACATATTTTTAGTAAAAAAAAAAAAAAAACGCAATAAGCGACTGGTTTGCGCAAAAGTTATAGCGCCTACAAAATAAGGCACAGAATTATTATTTTTTATTATTTTATTTTTTTTTACTAGTAATGGCGGCGATCTGCGATTTTTATTGCGACTGCGACATTATGGCGGACACTTTTGACACATTTTTGGCACCATTCACATTTATACTGCGATTAGTGCTATAAATATGCACCAATTACTGTATAAATGTGACTGGCAGGGAAGGGGTTAACAGGAAAGGGTTAAATGTATTCCCTATATAGTGTTCTAACTGTGGGGGAGGTGACCGATCTGTGTCTCTATGTACAAGAGACACAGATCGGTCGCCTCTCTCCCTGACAGCATACCTCCTGGAGAATAACATGGCGATCGTTGCAATATTTTATGTCGCACCACATTTGCGCAGGGGTCTTTCAAATGCAATTTTTTTGTAAATAATACACTAACGAATAAAAAAAAAAAACACTAAAGTTGGCACAATTTTTTTGTATAATGTGAAAGATAATGTAAATAGATATTTAATATGTCACGCTTTAAAATTGCCCACACTTGGAGAATGGCGACAAACTACGGTACTTAAAAAAAATTCTCCATAGGCAACGATTTAAAACTTTTACAGGTTAGATGTTTAGAGTTACAGAGGTGGTCTTGTGCTAGATAAAAAAAAAAAAAAATGTTAAATTTGTGAAGTCTCATTGTTTTTCACCTTAATACATTGTATGCATTAGGGTGAAAACCCCTCTTTTCTGCAGCAGCCCCCCAGAGCCCCCTTTTTCTTGCATGAACCCGATGGTTCCAGCAACGAGCAGAGCAGCTCCAGCCGTTGACTCGGGTCCTCATTGGATAGATTGAAAGCAGCTGGAACCATTGGCTCCTGCTGCTGTCAATCAAATCCAGTGACGCGGGGGGGCCGAGTTCTGCTGTGGCACCTCCAAAAAGTTCTACACCGCCTGGGCCACTTTTATCAGACGGTGAATTGCCCATTGAATCAAATGATACCGGGGTTGTGGGCAGTGGCGGCCCGTCCATAGTGGGCGCAGGGGCGCCGCCCCCCCAAAGCTACTCAAAAAAAAAAAAAAAAAAATAAAAAAAAAAAAAAAATGACTTTTTTTTTTTTTTTTATAACATGTCCCTTTAAGTGTGTGTATGTGGGGGGGGGCGGAGCGCCGGCCACCGAGGTGCTGTGGGAAGCATGATGTCATCGAAATCGTGAGATTGGGCAAGCCGCAAGAAAATCTATCGGCTGGCTTTTATACTGCCCACGGAGCGCAAATCTCCGCGCTCGCACAACCACTCTGTGCTGGATGTGGTGTCCTGTTGGTGGTTAGTGATTGGCTGGTCCATAGGACTTAGGGCGGTGCTTTTATCTGACCAGCCAATCACTTCCGGTTTTCTCAGTGACTCATCCTGGCTAGTCTGAACATCGGGACATCTCACTGAGCTGCTAGCAGGTAATTAGGCAGAGAACTCTTGTGTTGTGCTCTCAGAACGTGCAGCAGCAGTGTCCTGTGTGTAGTGGATCTGGGAGGTAGAAGGAGGGGGGAGTACAGTGAAGGGCTGAGAAGCTTTTAGCACATTTCCTGGGGACAGTAATCTGGATGGGGCTGCTAGTGTTATTACACATCTCCAGTATGTGTAACACGAGGGTTCCCCCCAGCTCTGCAACCTCCTAGAGTCATGCAGCTCATGCTGTGTGTATTCTCTCATCTCTCTTCTATATCTCTCTCTTTCTATTCTAAATCTATCTATCTATCTATCTATCTATCTATCTATCTATCTATCTATCTATCTATTATCTATTATCTATCTATCTATCTATCTATCTATCTATTATATCTCTATCTATCTATCTATTATATCTCTATCTATCTATCTATATCTATATATTATATCTCTATC